>NC_142947.1:37550304-37572804 GCF_046866305.1 Octopus bimaculoides | reverse complement strand
TAACAAGGGAAGGACTGGAGGAAGAAAGAAAAATTTTCAAATAGATTAAAATAAAATTCTTATACTATTTTCAGATAGAGATTTTTTGTTTTTGTTTTTAAATTTGCAGATGAAGCCGAAGAGAAATGCGTCTTTTAGGATGCCATAAAATTCATCTCAGAAAACATATACACTTCACGTCCGAAAACAAATTTACACGTATGGGCATCTACACACACTTGCATACATATACACACACACAGACACACACATTCGCACGCACGTACACACATACATACATATACGTGTGTGATCGTAAGGTTGTGGTTTCGATTCCGGGAGCGGGCGACGCGTTGTGTTCTTAAGCAAAACACTTCATTTCACGTTGCTCGTCAACTGAGCAATCCTGAGCCAGACCAACATCCCGTCCAGTGGGGAATATACATGCCCCAAGAAACTGAGAAACCGACTCTATGCGTCTATACGACTCAGGAAGGATGTTTATCTGAATCCTCTATATAATGCCGGATTAAAAGAGTTAAAAATCACAAAACACACACACACAGACATATAGTTATGTTCTACACACACACACAACACACACACACACACACACACACACACACACACACACACACACACACACACACACACACACACACACACACACACCAACACAAAAATGTTTGTGATTAATTTGCTGTTGAATTTAATTCCCATTTCGTCTTCCTCTCGGTGTAGTTTTCGACTTACATCTTCTAAGCGGGATTTTAACAGATTAGAGGAAATAAAATCGCCTTGTCTTGTGCGCTTTTTAAATAATGACCTGTTTGGATCTTTCTGTAGCCTGATAAAAGACGTAGAGTGGTGGTGGTAAGAGATATATTCTTTTCTATGCTAGGTACAAGGCCCGAAGATTTGGGGGAGGAGGCCAGTTGATTAGATCGATCCCAGTGCGCAACTGGCACTTAATTTATCGAGCCCGAAAGGATGAAAGGCAAAGTCGACCTCGGCGGAAAACCACTACTTTCAAAATTAAACGTTGCAAAGCGTTTAGAGTGGAGTAAAAACGTACAGAATTGGTCCCTAGAGCAGTGGAAGAATATTATTTTCTCAGACGAGTAATCCTGTACCTTATTTCCAACCACCGGCCAAGTATACGTGTGGAGACAGCCAAAAGAAGCATTTGACCCAGACTGCCTTCTTCCAACTGTTAAACATGGAGGCGAATCTGTGATGATCGAGTGGGAGGCTATATCTTGGAAATCCGCCGTTTCCTTTCATGGCAGAATTAATAGTCAAGACTATTTAAGCATTTTATCTGATCAAATTCATCCTATGGTTGCGGAACTGTTTCTGGAGGGAAATGCAATCTTTCAGGGTGATAATGCACCAATTCACACAGTTAAAGTTGTTACCTAATGGCACGAGGAACATTCTAATGAAGCTGAACATCTTATCTGGTCACCACAGTCCCCATATTTCAATATTATTGAACATTTATGATGCATTTCAGAAAAACAAATAAGCAGTCGATATCGACTCCTTATTTGTTTTTCTGAAATGCACCATAAATATTCAATAATATTGAAATCTGGGGACTGTGATGGCCTACAAGAACTGGAGATTGTTTTAGCTGAAGAATGGACAAAAATTCCTTTGGAAACAATTCAATCTTTGTACGAGTCCATACCTCGTAGAATTCAAACTGTAATTACTGTCAAAGGCGGTCCAACCCCATATCAAAATAAATTTGTTTGAAATTTTAAGGTGTTTCCATTATTTTGTCCAACCCCTGTATATATGATATACATAATATCTATCTGTCTATCTATAGAAATAAATAAATATAAATATAAATATATATATATATATGTATATATATATATATATATATATATATATATATATATATATATATATATATATATATATGTATACATCCTTTTGTTATTTACACCACCTGTCCTCGTCTGTTGTTGTTTTTTCGTATATTCTCCCATATATATATATATATATATATATATATATATATATATATATATATATATATATATATATATATATATATATATATATATATATATATATATATATATATATATATATATATATATATATATATATATATATATATATATATATATATATATATATATATATATATATATATATATATATATATATATATATATATATATATATATATATATATATATATATATATATATATATATATATTCACAGCGAGCTTCTAGAGTTTCCATCAGCAAAATCGACTCACAATGCATCGGACAGTCGTTAATCTCATTGCACGTTAATTTCATGGATCGGATCAGCTGGTGTCGTCATCGTCGTAACCGACGGAGTGCCAGGAGTTTCTATCTATCAATCTATCTATCTATTTTTCTGTCTTTTCTTTTTCTTTCTATTTATCTATTAATCTTTCTATTTCTTTATCCATCTTTTTTTCTGTCTATCTATCTGTCTAGCTATCAGTCTTTCTCTTCATCTATCTACCTATCTGTCTCTCTATCTGTCTCTCTATCTATTTATCTATTTATCTATCTATCTATCTATCTATCTATCTATCTATCTATCTGTCTGTCTATCTATCTATCTATCTATCCCTCTCCTTCTCTGAACATATATGCGTGTGAGTGAAAGGAAGAAGTGTGTGTGAGGGAAAGAGGAGTGTGTGTATGTGTGTGTGTCTGTGTGTGCGTTCGTATGTGTATGTGTGTGTGCGTGAGAGTGTGGGTATGTGCGGCTGTATGTGCGTGTGCGCGCGCGTGCGCGTGTGTTTGTGAGTGCGTATACGCACGCGCATGTTTAAACAACTGCAAAACTACTCAAAGGAAGTAAATTACCATCTTCGCTGAGAATTAAAAATACAAGACATAAAGAACACAGGAACTATAAACGTTTTCTAGGTACAATAACAACTTTACAGAGATTGACGTAAAACGGTGTGGTTGAACGAGACTCTGAGAGGAAGAAGATACGGGATGCCGGGGGGAAGGTATAGGCTTGGAGAGGGGGGCGAGAGAAAAAGAGAGACATTTAAACGCTAACTACATTTTAAGGGGTTGTTTTAACTAAAAGTCTATTTCTATTCCAACGTAGACGAATCCTCACGCACACACACACACACACACACATACACATTCATACACATGCGCGCATACACACACACACACACACACACACACAACATAAGATTATACACTTATTCTATCTCCCTTACATGTGCGTGTTTCATGTGTGTGTGTGTGTGTGTGTGTGTGTGTGTGTACGTGTGCGTGTGTGTGTGTGTGTGTGTGTGTTTGTGGGTGTGTGTTTGTGTGGGTGTGTTTGTGTATGTGTGTTTGTGTGTGTGTGTGAGAGAGAGAGTGCGTGCATTTGTGCGTCTGCAAATATATAATATACTAGCAGAGATACCCGGCGTTGCTCGGGATTACAATGGCATAGTTTGCTATTGTTTTACTTGTTTCAGTCATGTGACTGGGGCCATGCTGGAGCACCACTTTTAGTCGAACAAATCGACCCCCAGGATTTATTCTTTGTAAGCCTAGTAGTTATTCTATCAGTATCCTTTGCCGAACTGTGCGTGTGTGTGTGTATGTGTGTGTGTGTGTGTGTGTGTGTGTGTGTGTGTGTGTGTGTGTGTGTGTGCGTGTGTAATAATTAAATTCTAAATTATGCTCTTTATTGTATTTTGTCATTGATTTCCACGGATCTCCTGGTCCGTAGAAAAATTGTATTGCTTGAAACCGGTCAATGATGCAAAAAATATTGGGCACCGTTGGGCTATAGAATGTCCCTAGTACTCTTTGTTTCAATTTGAAATGTTATACAACTAACACTGAACGAGTGAACAGAGACCATCAGCCTTCTGAGGTATGAAAGGTATGTAAATTGATAGATAAGTATCGAGTTGAGACGCAAAATATCGTCTACTACTAGACTTCGTAGAAATTGCGTCCTTCTGGAAATCATCCTTGAAAGTTTACCAAACAGGAGTCTTAGAAACAGAGAGACGAGGAACCAAATGATAAACACCAGAGACGCAAACCAGTTTTGATTCTCAGTGTATGTGATTTCACTTGACTCCTAGTATAAAGCATTAGAAAAATTTTAACTACCACATTTCGTAGCCTCTTCAGTTAACGTGTAAGATCTTTACGTCAAATTAGGACGAATCAGTCACCGCTCTAACCTCACTCAACCGTCGTCACAGTTTCTCTATACGGACCTTCATAGACCAGAGTAAAACCTATTTTCTCTCTTTAATTAAAAGCAAAAATTAGAAGAAAGAAAATAATAATAAAAGAAATAATATTATCTTTCTGAACTTAAGTCAAATCCCGAACAAACATTAAAACTCAATGACTACCTACTCAAGATTCCTTTTAGATTAAGAACAAATTATAAAATATAAATTATTTTCCCCTAAATCCAGGAAAAAAATTTGCTAAATAATTAAAGTGCCCCTAACCACCTTTATTTTTATTTTCATTTTCTTTTTCTTTCAACAAAGTAAGTTAATCCCTTCCGCATACACTTTTGGTAAGAAAATACGAAGAATTTCCTTTGAAAAAAATTGTCTAGATTTTCATCGGACAATCTATAAATTCACGAGGCGTGGAAAAGAGCCCTCTTGACATTTTATTAAAAATAAGATTAGCTCTTGCTCTAATACTTAAAACCCCTACTGTTTGTTCTTAATTTTATGTCTACTTCCGCATTAAAACTTGTACGGATACAATTAAAAGCTTTATAATAAACACTTCAGTCGGAAACTAAGGAGACATAAGTTCAATTCCGTAACAAGAGAAACAGAACACCGAATGAACTTCATTCAACTATCTTTGTTATTTCTTTCTTCCTTGTCATTTTGGTGAAACCATTCTAAGATTCTGATATGATTTAGGAATTATCATTAGCACAACACCTATAATCGATATAATAGACTAAACCTATCTTAGTAATGAACTAGTACTTCATTTTCTTCTTCAAATTTTGGTATAAGATCAGCAAGTTCGGAGGAAGGCGGGGAGTCGATTACATGAAGCCCAATGCTCAACTGCTACTTAATTAATCGACCCTGAAAGGATGAAGGACAATGTCGAGTTCGGAGGAATTTGAATTCAGAACGCGAATACGGACGAAATGCCGCTAAGCGTTATCTCAGGAGTGCTAACGATTCTGCCAGCTCGCTGCTTTCAGAAAGATAGATAGATAGATAGATAGATAGATAGATAGATAGATAGATAGATAGATAGATAGATAGACAGATGGATAGACATTAGGTAGATAGACATACATACATATAGACATACATATTGTCAGACAAATAGATAGATAGATGGATAGATAGATAGATAGATAGATGGATAGACATTAGGTAGATAGAAATACATACATACATATAGACATACATATTGTCAGACAAATAGATAGATAGATAGATAGATAGATAGATAGACATACATACATACATATAGACATACATATTGTCAGACAAATAGATAGATAGATAGATAGATAGATAGATAGATAGATAGACAGATGGATAGACATTAGGTAGATAGACATACATACATACATATAGACATACATATTGTCAGACAAATGGATAGATAGATAGATAGATAGATAGACAGATGGATAGACATTAGGTAGATAGACATACATACATACATATAGACATACATATTGTCAGACAAATGGATAGATAGATAGATAGATAGATCCGTAAATGTTGAACAATGAGAATGTTCACATTGGTGGATAAAATTTCTTTATTTGTGTATTAAGTCTACTATTGGTTTCATGTTAAGAAATATATCCTATATATATATATATATATATATATATAAATTTAATAATAAGGGTAGAAATTGATATTAATCAATTAAAACCAGTGGTCTAGCATATTTAAAAAAATCCGAAGATTAAAATTATATTACATACAAAAATAAGAATATACAAAAATAAGAGTATTCCTCTTATTTTTGTATATATATATATATATATACATACATACATAAATATAATAGGGATAACCACTAAGTGGACATCCATTATGCTAGAAGAAGATCACCTACGATCTGTGGAGGTGCGTGGCTTAGTGATTAGGGTGTTGGATTTATAATCGTAAGATTGTGGTTTCGATTCCTTGAGCAGGCGATGTCCTTGAGGAAAACACTTCATTTTACCTTGCCTCAGCTGGCAGCACGAAGTTATCTTGCAACGGACCGGCGTTCCGTTCTGGTGGGGAATATATACGCCATGGAAACCAAGATACCAGCCTACGAATATGAAGGAACTTTACTTTTTTACTCTTCTTTTCATTTAAGACCTTTTTGCTCAGAAGTGCTTGAGAAACCAAAAGAAAAGTAACAACGTAAACAGTAACCCCAAGAGACAGGAGGTGTTGTTCTTATAGCACCACCATCTGCCACTACTCTACTGAAACGTCGGAGGCAATCATTTCGTCCTCGGTTCCAAGAGCCAACCAAAACGCAGAAATCGAGGCATCGCCTCTCCGAAGAGTACCATCCTATCTTCTTGTGATAATGAGTATGAAAAGGAAATTAGAGAAGGCGACAACATTTCAAGCAGCCTGAAAACCGACAAAAAGAAAGTGGGGAGGGGAAGCAATCGATGAAGGCTTTCAACTTAACGGTGGTCTGAAACAGCAACGATTACCTAATTAATGAAATTAATGATAAAGATCCAGCTAATATGTTCGTGTTTTGGTTATTTATTAATATATATTCTGTGAAGGCGTGTGGCTTAGTGGTTAGGACATTCGGCTCACGATCGTAAGGTCGTGAGTTCAATTCCCGGCGATGCGTTGTGTCCTTGAGCAAGACACTTTATTTCACGTTGCTCCAGTTCACTCAGCTGGCAAAAATGAGTAGTACCTGTATTTCAAAAGGGCCGGCCTTGTCACACTCTATGTTACGCTGAATCTCCCTGAGAATTACGTTAGGGGTACACGTGTCTGTGGATTGCTCAGCCACTTGTACGTTAATTTCACGAACAAGCTGTTCCGTTGATCGTATCAGCTGGGACCCTTGTCGTCGTAAGCGACGGAGTGCTCCTTGGACACGTTATAAGAGTCCAGTCATTCACACCGAAAATTTACACCAGCAATTTATGAATATAAATGTTTGAATTACAGTGTCTAAGGAAATAGTGTTTACGACTCGGTTTCCCTGAAAAAAAAATGCAGACTGTCAGTTTTAGATCTACTCAGTTCTTGAAGTATGAAAGATTTTCAGCGACGTGATAAAACAAAAAAAAAAGCCATTATAGCACCAGATTTTCATTAGTTGCGTTATGGAGCAACATGACAGTGAGGCGTTTAATAGTAGTAGTTCAACTAGTGGGTGTGAGTTCAATCAGGTAGGTGACTGTTCCTGATGTGGAGGACGAGATGACAATAACTTGTTCTCTGGATTTAAATAATGGGTGAAGTTCAAAATTCTGCGAACATTATTGGATGAGACAGAATGCCGGAGGATAGACCGGCCGAAACGTTGTGGTTGTAACAACCACTAGACATAGACAATACAAACAAACTCAAACATACGCAAAAGCATGCATACATACATAAATAATTATATGCATATATGTAGTGAAATTTAAACTTTAAATTGCGCGTTAAATAACAAATTTATAAAACATCATGTCTCAAAAAGTTTGTATGATATATATAGATGAGCAGACAACATACATTGATCGATAGTTGTAAAAACTCTCAAGACCCCTGATAAAACGACCCGATAAAACCATTAATCAGAAAGTCGTCTGCTGTCTCTATCAAACGTCTCTCTGGCAACATTTAATCTATCTGCACCCCCATCATCTTTTTATATACGTAGATTTCCACCAATAAATACAAATATAAACTGCTTCACTGAATTTATTACAGTCGTCGCCGTCTTCACGGTAATTGATTTAACCAACGTTTGTACATTCCAAAACTGTTATGTATAAAAGTGACATGTCTGATGATTTGACAACAATTCTTGATTAACTTACATTATGTAACTAATAATCATATTGTGTTAATGAAATATGCGTAAGATGGATAACTAAATTTTCTATTAACAATCTCATATTTTGCTTCATATACATACATATATATATATATATATATATATATATATATATATATATATATATACTTATATATACTTTATATATATATATGTACACTTATATATACATGCACTTATAAATATTTATATATATATAACTGGAAAATGAGGGTTATAGATTAGTTGAGAACTCAAAGTTAAGACATACCCTAACGTCTCCAGCTTTCCATTTTAAATTGACGGTTTCCAAATTTGCGGGTAAAATAGGCATATATTTCTCCAGGTCGGGGTTTCGTAGATATGAGTTGACCATTCCATCTTTTATAATCACTATTTCGCTTGGCCATTCCGCTGTAACCGAAATAAAAAAAAAAAGGTAAAATTTAAAAAGAGAAAGACTGTCAACATATGATAATGGATAGCAGAAACGGTTGAATGTCGGACAAAAATTACTTGAGACATTCGATTTTACTTATCCTTTTACAATTTGGATCCAAATTCTATCTGGAGAATCTTCGACTTCGTTTCTTGAAGTCGATAGAAAAATACGTGCTGGGGCCGATATAAACGATTATACTCTAGAATAAGCGTATGTAAACCACGGCACATAGGTCGCATGCGTCTTTAATGATGTTTTGTATGGCATGTATATAATGGACATGATTATATAAACATAGTAACTTTTTAACTAAATGTTGTAACATGATCTTCGGGCCTGGTTCTGATAATGTGAACAATTCCCCCCTCTCTCTCTCTCTCTCTCTCTCTCTCTCTCTCTCTCTCTCTCTCTCTCTCTCTCTCTCTCTCTCTCTCTCCTTTCTCTGTCCCTAATGTACTTTCTCTTGATGACGGTTTAGTGAAGCTTGGTGTTTCCTAGAATTATCAACCAATGAAAATATAGATTAGATGACATTTGTTAAATTGTAATAGTGATGTGGACCGATTATTTCAAATGATTAGCGGCTAGAAAAACAAACTTGACTATGCCAACCATGGAAAGGGGTGCCTGTGGGTACAGTCTAAGGATTGAAACCACTAGAAGAATAAAATAATAGGGTGGCAGATAGCTGTATCAGTAAAGTTTGGGAAGAAACATTTTCTGATATTTGGTTACGTCCCTTTTCTATTCTGAATTCAAATCACGCCGAAGTTAATTTTTACTGTTTTTCATCTTTCTGAAGGAAGGATATATATATGTTATATATATCATATATATATTACATATATATAGATACACACGCATATATGTTATATATATTACATATATATGTTATATATATATACATATATGTGTGTGTGTGTGTGTGTGTGTGTGTGTGTTCTTTTATTCTTTTGCTTCAGTCATTTGACTGCGGCCATGATGGAGCAACGCCTTTTAGTCGAAGAAATAGACCCCAGGACTTATTCTTTGTAAGCCTGGTACTTATTCTATCGGTCTCTTTTGCTGAACCGCTAATTTACAGGGACGTAAACATTCCGACATCGGTTGTCAAGCGACAGTCGGGGAGGACACACACAGACGCAATGACACACATACATAAACATACACACACACACACACACACACACACACACACACACATATATATATATGTGTGTGTGTGTGTGTTTGTGTATACATACATACATAAAAAAAAGAGAGAGAGAAACAGATAGACAGAAAAAAGGAAAATGTCCCTTGTATTTGAAAATTATGGAAATATCCTAAAAACCATTTCATTTAATTTTTCCACAATTTAATTGTTTTTCATGCCTTACTCTAAGTTGAAAAAGTCTCAAAGACTGAAACCGGTACTAAAATGTTGTTCATGATAAAATTATTTTACCATTTTCTACCTTGTCTTATTTTCCTTATGCACGTACATATATATATATCTATCTATCTATATATATATATATATATATATATATATATATATATATATATATATATATACGACGGGCTTCTTTTCAGTTTCTGTCTACCAAATTCAATCACAAAGCTTTGGTCGGCCCGAGACTATATTAGAAGACACTTGCCCAAGTTCGGAAAGCAGTACGTACGTATGTATGTATGAGCGAGTACGAATGCGAGGCTAGCTGGGCTGGCTCTACATGATATACGTGTGTGTAGTAATATGTGCTTGCAAACGATAGACAAATTAGCTTTAACTTCCAGTTTGCAAGTTCAAAGGTCTTTAGCACTTACGACGTTTAAACCGTGACGGTTATGTCCATTCTTAGTCACCGACACGTATTTATTCTTAGTTTACGTATTGGTTTCTGGTTTAAACCTTTATTTTCTTATCACTACTTTTCCTTGCTATTCTTCTTCTTGTCTTTTATTTTTGTTCATCTTTATTCGTTATATTTTTTTACTTATTTTGTTATGTTTTACTTACTAAGGTTTTGGGGTTATATTTTTTTCTTGTTGTTGATGTTGTTTGTTGGGTGTAAATTATCTGTATATATATTTTTTTTTTTTTTTGTTATGTTGGATGCGTGTTCATGTATTTAAGATAGCGGTTGAACAAGTTAATGGGGAAGACTCGGACCTGTTCTACACTGATTGAAGCAATGTCTAGAGCGACTAGTCAAGGACATTTGAAAGCGGATCTTACAGCTGCTATCTAAAGGAAGAAGAAGACGAAGAAGAAGAAGACGAAGAAGAAGAAGAAGAAGAAGAAGAAGAAGAAGAAGAAGAAGAAGAAGAAGAAGAAGAAGAAGAAGAAGAGTGATGGTCAGTGTGTGTGTGTGTGTGTGTGTGTATGTGTGTGTGTGTGTGTGTGTGTGTGTGTGTGTGTATTAAAAAGATACAATAAGGTGGTGTGCGGTAAGGAAACGTGAGTACTGATGTTCCTGGTTAGGAGCCAACTTCGTCGAAGAAGTTTTGAGGCGGTTCATTTCGTAAATTTCTATGATCAGAACTTTTCCAACACCTAATTCGTATTTCGTATTTTTGCTTCATGAAGATTTTTATGTTTTATTCTTTTATTTGTTTCAATCATTGAACTGCGGTTATGCTGAGAGTCAGTGCTGGGTTAACCATTAAGCAAAATAAGCACGTGCTTAGGGCATCAAGGGAAGGAGGTGCACTATAGAAACGGTAAATGGTTTACGGCACAAAAGAAATCATTTTAAACTTGCTAAAATAATATTCGGGATGCCTTTATCTATGCTAAGTATAGATGCAGATGTGTTACCTAAGATTAATTTTGAGGATCTCATCAAAGACTTTGCAATTCAAAAAAGTAGGAGGAGACTTTTCAAATATAAATAAAGTGGAAGTATACAAAAATAAACATTATTTTCCCTTTTACTGTTTTATTTCGGTTTGAAAAATAAAAATTTATTTTATGGTTTGTTATTGTTTATATTTTGAATTACATAATCTTTTATGGGGGCACCAAAATCTTTCAACTGCTTAGGGTCTTAATCCGACTCTGCTGGGAATACCCCCTCGAAATGTTTAGTTGAACAAACCGACTGGTAATCATCCTTTTGCCGATCCGCTAATGTTATGGGAATATTAACAAACCAGCACCGGTTTTCGAGTTTGGATTAGAAGACATACACAAGCAAACACACATACACACGTGTGTGTGTATTTTGTGTGTGTGTGTGTGTGTGTGTGTGTGTGTGTGTGTGTGTGAATTGGTTTAGGGTTCGAAATGCACGTAGGTCTTAAAACGAATTGTAGAGATTTTAAAATTTTATTAAAATGCCATGCCGATTACAACACTTTTTTATTTTCAATAGTAAATAAGAAAAAAAGATAAAAGTTTAATAAATTTGCAAAATTGTTTTAATCTATAATTCGTTTTAAAACCCAAAACCAATTTTTCTATATTCCGATTCGCATGGAAGCAAACCTCTGTGTGTGTGGGGGGGGGGGGTGTAAGTGAATATGTATGTGGGGTGGAGTGGGGGTGTATCTCAGGTAAATATATTCAATAAAAAGGTAAAAATCATATACATTAATTTTGTTTTCTTCATATTCTAATTAACAAATAATTTTCAGTAGAGTATTTAGTTTCATACGCAGAGCGGAATTATTTCTTTATAATACGTATAAAGTATCTCTAAGGTTTTTTTTTTAAGGTTTTCTATGATCTTTCGAAGGTCTACAAATATAAATACAAATATAGTTTTTTTTAAATGTTTTCAAAGACGTAAAACAAAATATATAAAGAAAGATTAATAACAAGAAATATAACAAAATATGAACGAACAAGAATACAATAAAAGATGTGAACTAAGAATACAACTAAATATTTAATAGCAAGTATAAAATAAAGGATAAACAACTAGGAATAGATTGGAAGATCAGGAACTAAGAATACAATTGAAGGTGAAGAAATAAGAATATAACCAGAGACGAAGAACGAAAATGTAAACAAGCCTGTAGAAACAATAGGTTTTGATAGAAATTAAGAACAAGTATTTAACCAAAGATGAAGATAAACAGTATCATAGATAATGACAGAACAGGGTTATAAGCGAAGCATTTAATCCCAAAAGATCAAAGTAGAATAAGTAGATAGGCGCAGACATGGCCGTATGGGTAAGACATTTGCTTCCCAACCACATGGTTCCTGGTTCAGTCCCACTTCTACAACAATCGCCCAGATCGACCGTGTGAGTTGATTTGTTAGTTGGAAACTGACTGGAATTTCGCTGAAGATATATATATATATATATATATATATATATATATATATATATATATATATATATCATTTTAACGTCCACATTCCATACTTGTGTGAGTCGGAGGGAGTTTATTGAGGCAGATTTTCTACAGCCGGATACCCTTCCTGCCGTCAACCCAAGCAAGTTAATATTTCCCCATGATCAGACATGTTTTGCATTATATATACATTCACACACACATACAGACACACACACGTACAGACACACACACATACAGACACACACATACACACACACACATACACACATATATGTATATACATATATATTGTACATTATATAAATATAAAATATATACGTGTTTATAATACATTTATATACATAACTATGTTCGTATAAGTATATATGTGTGTATGTATCACAAATATATACATATATATGCGACGGACTTCTTGCAGTTTCCGTCTATCAAATCCACTCATAAGGCACTCACAAACCGAAAATAAAAATATAAACAACAAAAGTGAAAATAGCGTACGTTTTGAGATGGAAAAAAGAGGGAGGGATGTAACGTTTTGAGCATGGCTCTTCGTCAAAAAGAGGAAAGGTTCGGAGAGGAGGAAAAGCACGTATGTGGTTGTCCTTCATGCTTGCGAAGTGGAAAATGCTTGTGGATTCGTAGCTTGTGGATTCGTAGCTTGTGGATTCGTATATTGGTATTGTTTGGTTTTCTTTATAGGTCGGCTAATTAAGCTTAGATAATGCTTAGATATTGGTGGTTCGTTTTGAGATGATTCAGAGTAAAAAACGTAACTCACGGCAAGTGTGATGAGCTATTCAGAAGGTTTTTAACATTATATACAAAATATAACATCATATAGATACTAGCGTCATTTCAAAATGTGCCTCTCCCTACAGATTACAGACAATTAGAGTGTATTTATGTAATCGTTCGACCGGCTAAGCATAGCCGCCAAATCGCCCACAAATCCCTCAACACCGCCTTAATATACTGAAGGACATGTTTGATAATATTGCCCTGGACACATGATGCCTAAAGATGACGAATAGTTATCGCCGAACACTTCTAGCGTATAAATTTACTTCCTTATAGCTAACCAGAGTGGGAGATCGGAATGGCTTGCCGATAACATGTTTCTCCTGACTCTTTGGTTATGTTCTTTCTTGCATTTGAACAGGGGATGATTTTTTCCCGAAATATAGTAGAACCATTGAACAACCTATGTAAGGTAATATTATATCATTATCTTTGTTTTAATTCATTGACATCACTTTATATATTTTGATTTAACTCCTCATTCGCATTGCTAAAAAGGTTTTTTTCAAATATCTATCTTTTTCAAGTATTTATCACATACATACGCACATACATATTAATACATATACATACGTGTGTGTGTGTGTGTGTGTGTGTGTGTGTGTGTGTGTGTGTGTGTGTGTGTGTGTGTGTGTGTGTGTGTGTGTGTGTGTGTGTGTGTGTTTGTGCATGCACGTGTGTGTGTGCATATATATATATATATATATATATATATAGAAGTATATATGTGTATGTATGTGTGTATACGTGTATATGTATATGTATATAGATAGATAGATAGATAGATAGATAGATAGATAGATAGATAGATAGATAGATATGGAATACCCAAGTCAGAACAAATATACACAAAGTTGGTGTTATGTTGCTCAGCTTCATGGTACATTTACCCACTTCTCTTCTCGCTTTTTAGAATAACTCTTAAACGATGACAACAGATTCCCAGCAAGTTATAACAAGAATTTTCTCACGTGTTTTCTGATAAATTATCAAGGCTCGTATCACACTAGCCATTAGAATTCTTCGAGGTTTCTTAAGCACCACCCGAGGATAGAATAAACATTCCTGCTTTCGTAATACACAAACCACCTATGCACCTCCTGTCATAATCTGAGAATCAACGAGCCAAAATAAGAGAGCATCTCCTTAGTTGCTCAACCTGCTAGAATTAATAGTCAAATTTTCCTTGAATCACACTTGATCGTCCGAAGTAAGGAAAGGGTGTGTTAAGTAATGTAACCCAAGATACCTCTCAACAGAAGCGATGATCACAGCTGGAATTCTTTAGCTCGTAGATCTGCTCGTTCAAGGCTTTTCCTTGGTTGAAACAAAAATAACTGAGGCTCAATGACTTACTGACGTAGTTACATGTTTGTTTAGACTGGTAAAATTAGCTACAAACAGTCCTCAAATCACACACATAATCGTCTTAAATAATAAAGTGCATAAATGACAATATAGTTCTTGATACATTCTCTCAAGAGAAAAGGACGAGATTATCTTGGCTAGAAAGTTTTTCATCATAAGCCTCTTGGATAGAGAGAACAAAAAAGATCTGTGAATCAAACCTTATTTTGTTGATCAAGATCAATGAGTTACTGACGTAGCCACAACATGTTAGCTTAAACTGGTAAAATTAGTATTAACAGTCCTCTAATCACTCTTAACCATCGTATACAATGAAGCGCGTAATTGATAATGTAGTCCTTGATATATTCCATCAAGATAAAAAGACGAAATGGTATTGACTGGAAAGTTTTTGATCATAAGCTTCTTGGACAGACACAGCAAAAAAATTTTAGAATCAAACCTTAGTTATTAGACCTTGTTTTGTTTTTTTGTTTGTTTTTTCTTTGTTGCTGAGAAATAGTTTTTAGTTATGGAGGATAAATTAACAAGGAATGAAATAAGAAAGAGAAAATTATTGATTTGACATCAAGAAACTACTTTCGATATTTTTGCTTGAAATGTTGTATAAGTTTATTGTTCGTGTTGTAAGCTACGAAATTCTTACATTCTTTCGATTTCCTGTAATTCAGATCGCCCCATGGCCCCAGTAGATAAAATGGAAAAGGCGTTGTCCCGGAGGATAGCAAAGATGCTCTGGAACAGCCACTCTGATTCATGGAGTTCGCATTTGAAGACAGCCATCTCCGCCCCGATAGCGGTGCACAGGGATATGATCCGGGTGACCGAGAACGCCGGAGATCTTCACTGCCACAGGCTCGACCATAAACCCGTCAGAGAGCGACCGATACTTTGACAAGTATTACGTTAAGTGAAGGCGTGTGGCCTAGTGATTAGAATGCTGCATTCACGATTTAAAGATCGTATTTTCGATTCCTGGACTGGGCATGCGTTGTGATCTTGAATAAAACACTTCATTCCACGTTACTCCAGCCCGCTCAGCTATTTCTGTAAATGAGTTCCAGAGATAGCGGGGAAATTAACCCTACGACGGACTGGCGTTCCATTCAGGGGATAATGTCTTTATCTCAGTCACGTGCACCATAGATTCTGGGTTAAATAAACGAGTGTTTCGGGAAATTAACGTGCAAATGGCTGAGAACCCCACAGACATGCGTATCCTTAATGTAGTTCTCGGGAAGATCCAGCGTGACACAGAATGTGTCAAGGCTGGTCATTCGAAATACAAGCATTGCTCATTTTTGCCTGCTGAGTGGCCCGGAGTAACTTGAAATAAAGTCTACTGCTCCAGGACACGACGCACCACGATCGTGAAGCTTTTCTTTCATAGGCTCCCAAGTTACTCCCATGGTTGAAAAAAAATGGGAATGTGTTTCATATATGATGCAGAGATACCAGGGAAATATGTCTTGTGTACTACATGTGATACATAGGGCAGGATTAAACTAGCCATTACACGGAGAGAGAGCACTCCGTCGGTTACGACGACGAGTGTCCCATCTGATACGATCAACGGAACAGCTTGTTTGTGAAATTAACGTGCAAGTGACTGAGCAATCCACAGACACGTGTACCCCTAACGTAGTTCTCAAGGAGATTCAGCGTGACACAGAGTGTGACAAGGCTGGCCCTTTGAAATACAGGTACAACTCCTTTTAGCCAGCTTAGTGGACTGGAGCAATGTGAAATGAAGTGTGTTGCTCAATGACACAACGCGTCGCCGGGAATTGAACTCACGGTCTTACAATCGCGAGCCGAATGCCCTAACCACTAAGCCACGCGGCTTCACAGCCCTTTCACGGACTAGATGGAGGAAAATAGCACAGAAATTTCCCAACTCCCTAAACGTCCATGCTTCTCCACAAACTTTTGGTTAACTCTTGTGTAATATATTTTGACACATATAAAGCTCTCCTTTCATAGGTCCCAAGTTACTCAAATGGTTGAAAAAATATTGGAATGTGTACCATATATGATGTATTGACACCAGAAAAAAATGTCCTGTGCATTACATGTGACACACAGGAGAAGCAAAGGGTTAAACTAGCCCTTATACTGACTAAAGGCAGGAAAATGGTGTAGAAATTGCTTAACCCGGAATCGAACCTGTGATATTGTGGATTTAGTTCGTGGGAAACTTAACGTCTCTTTCCGGCTGTTTGCACTTTTATCATATCCCACAATCCAGTAGTGTGTCATTAGGTAAAGAATAATTTACAGTTGATGGTGCTTCACATACATACATACATACATACATACATACATACATACATACATACATACATACATACATACATACACACACACATATACGCACGCACAAATACACTTAGGATAGACTCGAATCTTTCTTCCGAAATAATGAACGCACTTTACGAGCAACTGGTGCACAAAGGAAAGCAGACGGACGGGCAGAGAGAGGGAGAGAGGTGGGAGAAGAGAGAGATAGACAGATACAAAAGCAGTCAGACAGCGACAGAGATAGAAGGAAGTGTAGATTGAGAGAGGAAGAGAAAAAAAGAGTGATAGAAAAATAGACGCAGAGGCAGTCGTCAGACAGCAATATAGAGGGACGTGTAGATAGAGACAGGAAGAGAGAAAGAGAGAAAGAGAGAGATAGAGAGAGAGAGAGAGAAATAGATACTGAGACAGTCAAAGAGCGATAGAGATAGAGTGGAGATAGAGTGGAAATAGCGAGAGAGAAAGAAAGCGAGATAAAGGGTTAAGGAAGCAAGGGGAAAAAAACAAGGAAGTGTTTGAACAAAATGATTGAAATGATGCAGAAAATTGCTTTCGATGCTGCTTTTACTGAAAAGAAAATAATAAAGAAATGAATAGACACCAGATTTATCAAATTCAAACCTTTCTGACACTCACGTTTCTTTTCAAATTAAGTGTTGTTATATACATCCTACAGAGTAAGTTTAATGGCAGCTTCAAGTCGTAGCCAGCCAAATCTTTATCCAAAAGCCGGGAGCTTTTTTCTTTCCTTTTTTGTTTTTAATAGTATTTGTTTTGTTTGTTTTCTTAGCTATTTTGTTTGATTGTTTCTTGTTTTTGTTTTTGGGTGCTTGTGGCGGGGGTTGTACGTCGTATCACTTCCTATTATTAACTTTGTCTTATTTAACGATTCCGATCCAATGAAAAACCTCATCAAGGGATAGAGAGAAATTAGTTAGCCAACGCCTATTAAAACTATTAAAAATCTGCGGAAGAAGCGTCAGCGTGTGTGTGTGTGTGTGTGTGTGTGTGTGTGTGTGTGTTTGTGTGTGTGTGTGTGTGTGTGTGTGTCTATTGTGTGTTGTGTGTGCGTGTGTATGTGTTGTGTTGTGTGTGTGTGTGTATTGTGTGTGTGTGTGTGTGTGCGCGTGTGAGTGTGTATTGTGTATCGTGTGTGTGTGCGCGTGTGTGTGTGTGTGTGTGTGTGTGTGTGTGTGTGCGTGCGTGCTGTTTTAACCGTTGAAAGTTGATTGTTGATGGATAGACATGAAGTCTGTGATAATAATTATAAGAAGAAGAAGAAGAAGAAGAAGAAGAAGAAGAAGAAGAACAACAACAACAACAACAACAACAACAACAACAACAACAACAACAGCAACAACAACAACAACAACAAGAGGCAGACGGAGGGATGATGAAGTCTGATTAAAGCGTGTTGAAAGAAAAAGAACATATTAAGAGACAATGAAACGGTGGCGGTAACTGTTATCTCGTGTCTATTAAAACGTTTTAAGTCAAAACCTAACTGGGAAAAACTTCACAGCAACTAGAATTAATTAGCCAGAAGATGGACTTCATCTTGCGATTGTTGAAATAGATAGATAGATAGGGAGACTACCTTCTAGGATTTCTGGAAATGTTTTTGTTTTTACAAGTATTTTGCTTTTCTTTTTTGTATTGTTATCTTTTGGTCTGAATGCGGCGAACCGACAGAATCGTTAACGCGTCTGAGTTCTAATCCCACCGAGGTCAACGATGCCTTTCCTCACTTCGGGGTCGATAAAATAAGGCGCCAATCAAGTTCCGGGGGTCGATATGATTGACTATGCTTCTCCCTAAGAATTGCTGGCTTTGTGCTAAAATCTGAAGCAGTAAGGCAGTTGAGCGGGCAGAATCGTTTGCGCGTCGGAAAACGTCCTTACCACTCCCTTAAAATTACTGGCCTTGTGCCAAAATATGAAACTATTAAAATCCAATTTAAATACTGAAGTTGTTGGCACTCCGTCGCTTACGACGTCGAGGGTTCCAGTTGATCCGATCAACGGAAAAGCCTGCTCGTGAAATCAACGTGCAAGTGGCTGAGCACTCCACAGACACGTGTACCCTTAACGTAGTCCTCGGGGATATTCAGCGTGACACAGTGTAACAAGGCTGACCCTTTGAATTACAGGCACAACAGAAACAGGAAGTAAGAGTGAGAGAAAGTTGTGGTGAAAGAGTACAGCAAGGTTCGCTACCATCCCCTGCCGGAGCCTCGTGGAGCTTTAGGTGTTTTCGCTCAATAAACACTCACAACGCCCGGTTTGGGAATCGAAATCGCGATCCTGTGACCCTAACCACTGGGCCATTGCGCCTCCACACTGAAGTAGAATATAAGTTTATGATATGGCCATAGAGTTTAGAAGGCGTTGACTGATCAGATACAGGCCTGAAAATTGTCTTTGATCAGAGAGATGTATTCCAACTTGACATCACTGAGCTGGCAGAATCGTTAGCACGCCGGGCAAAATGCTTAGCGATATTTCGTCTGTCTCTACGTTCTGAGTTCAAATTCCGGCGTGGTCGACTTTGCCTTTCACCCATTCGGGGTCGATAAATTAAGTATCAGTTACATACTGAGGTCGATCTAATCGACTGGATCCCTCCCCAAAAATTTCGGGCCTTGTGCATAGAGTAGAAAAGGATATTTTTGGTGTGTGTAGGGCGGCGAGCTGGCAGAATCGTTAGCACGTCGGGCAAAATACTTTGTGGGATTTCATCTATCGTTACAGTCTGAGATCAAATTCAGCAGAGATCGTCTTTACCTTTCATCCTTTCGGTGTCCATAAAATAAGTACCAGTTGCGTACTGGGGTCCATGTAATCGACTTACCCACCTCACCCGAGATTGCTGGACTTGTGCCAAAATTTCGGCGTTTCAGTTACTGGACTCCGGCCATGGTGCGCTGCCTTGAAGTGTTTAGTTGAACAAATCGATCTCTGAACTTATTTTTTTAAGTTTGTCTCTTTTATCGAACAGTAAAGCTACAGGGACGTTTACAAACCAAAACTAAGCGGTGGTAGGAGACAAACGTAACACTAACACAACGACACACATACACTTACATACACAGATACACACACACATACACTTACATACACAGATACACACACATGCACACACATATGTATATGACGGACTTCCACACAGTTTCCGTCAACCGAATCCATCCATAAGGCTTTGGTAGGCCCGGGGCTATAATAGAAGATATTTGCCCAAGGTGCCACACAGTGGGACTGAACTCATGACCACATAGCTGGGACGCAAGCTTCTTGACTAAACAGCCACGACTGTGTCTATAAAGCCACGCCTGGGGAAGATTGAATGTATTATTCATTGGGACAATTCAGATTTAGTTAAGTGACTAAATTAGTCAAGTTAATTTCGTTGCACTTTTGGGAGCAAGTGACTTGTTCACAAAAGTGCAACGAAATTTCGTGGAATTTTAAATTACATGGGAATATTAAATAATAAACAAGGTGGAAGATAATGGTTTGTGTATGGTCTTGAATAGCTAAAAAGACTCTTTCACTACATAATTCAGTGATTCTCAACTAGGGTTCATATGTTGTTGTTGGCACTCCGTCGCTTACGTCGTCGAGGGTTCCAGTTGATCCGATCAACGGAACAGCTTGCTCGTGAAATTAACGTGCATGCGGCTGAGCACTCCACACACACGTGTACCCTTAACGTAGTTCTCGGGGATATCCAGCGTGACACAGTGTGACAAGGCTGACCCTTTGAATTACAGGTACAACAGAAACAGGAAGTAAGAGTGAGAGAAAGTTGTAGTGGAAGAGTACAGCAGGGTTCGCCACCATCCCCTGTCAGAGCCTTGTGGAGCTTTAGGTGTTTTCGCTCAATAAACACTCACAACGCCCGGTCTGGTAATCGAAACCGCGATCCTATGACCGCGAGTCCGCTGCCCTAACCACTGGGCCATTGCACCTCCACTAGGGTTCATATAACCCTTACAGATCCGTATAAGATGTTGTTGTTAAAATTCATGCGCAAGAAATTGGTTTTACTTCTACAAAAAACGTCTTTTTATACAATTGCTAATAATATTTAATTATGAAAACTATAATCGAATATTTTAAACACTGAATAGCAATGAGTGTTTAAACAGTAAAATAGGAATCAAATTGTTAACAAGAGCACTCAGAGAGCGCAAACCTCCGCCAAAGCAACACCAGTGTCCTCTCAACGATTAGCCAGAGATGGTTTTTAAATAAACTTAACTGCTAAAAATGAGCCCGACCGCTCAAAAATTAAGTAAAAATAAAAAACGGGAAAAATAATCCAGAATCCTTGTCCGGTACCCCCGATCGATCGCAACATCTAATCAGTTCCTGCCAGTCACGGGCCAAACATCACTGAAAGTTTCATCCGAATCCACCCAGCGGTTCTTGAGATATCATGTCCACGGACAGACAAACAAACATACAAAGTCGACTAAAAACAATATCTCCGCCTTAGCGAAGGCGGAGGTAATAAATAGTAAATAAATAAATAAGTAAACAAATAAATAGCAAAATATGAATCAAAGGAGTCCATAGGTAAAAAAAAAAAAATGGTTGTAAGTGACTGATATAATTGTCCCGATATAATGAGATAGATAGATAGATAGATAGATAGATAGATAGATAGATAGATAGATAGATAGATAGATAGATAGATAGATAGATACATGTATATACATACATATGTACATACATACATATATATATATATATATATATATATATATATATATATATATATATATATATATAACAATCATCAATGAAATGTATGAAGAAAATCATATCTTCATTTTACATCAAACCGTAAATATCCAACAAGTGTTCCAATTGCATTAACATATACATATATATATCTATATATGTGTGTGTGTATATATATATATATATATATATATATATTCATACACACACACACACTTATTAGCTCGTCCATAATTATTGCGGCTTTTTTTCATCAAATTTCATTCAACAAGACCAGTAACAGCATTTAACAAAAACATCTTTAAATGACGGTCTGATTTGGGGAGACTTAGTAAGGCCATTTTAGATAAGTATATTCCAATTCTCAAGGATAAAATTAAGTTGCGTCTTTGGTCTAACTCTTATGAGGTTATTGATTGGTATAAAAAAATGAGAATAAGGGTATGAATAGGTTTGCTCAGATAGATATTAATTGTTATTATTCTTCGATTAATGAAGCAGTTTTAAATAAGGGCCTAATATT
>NC_142947.1:37542804-37545304 GCF_046866305.1 Octopus bimaculoides | reverse complement strand
CCCCTAACTTGTCACAAACCGGTACCCCAACCTATTCATATAATCAACATTCCTCTTTTTCTTACAATCGGATGTGCAGCCATTAAAAGACATCTCGTGAAGAGAGGCGACAGAAATATACACAAGGACAGGGTAAACAGCATCAACAAATGCACACTCATACACACACGCGCGCACACACACACACACACACACACACACATTTGTACGTGTGTATATATATGTGTGTATGTGTGTGCACGCGCGTCTGTATATGTATATGTACATATATATATATGGATATATTTGTGCGTGTGTATATATATACTCACACACATATATTCATATATATGTATATATACATAGACATATATACTTATATATGTATATACATGTATATATATATATATATATATATATATATATATATATATATATATATGTATGTATGTGTATGTGTATGTATGTATGTATGTATGTATGTATGTATGTATGTATGTATGTATGTATAGACACACACACACACACATATTCCTCACGTACACATATACACACAAGCAAACAAAAGAAACACACATACACACATGTAATATATAAACTCACGCAAACAAAATGAACTGCGTGATTGGGTTCAATTCATTTCCGAGTCCTCTTGACCTGGTTATGACCAACGTGATAATTATGGAGGAGAGAAAGGGGCGGAGGGGTGGGGTGGGGGGAACTGGGAACAAAAACTAAACGAAATATACAAAATCGGACAGTGAAGAATAAAGAAAGTAGAAAGAGAAAGAGAGAGAGAGAGAGAGAGAGAGAGAGAGAGAGAGAGAGAGAGAGAGAGAGAGAGAGAGAGAAGGGGTGAAAGTTTTTACGAAGAAAGACAAGCGAGAAATGATGCGAAGACGATTGGTGCTGTCTGTCAGAAGCTAAAAAATATAAGTATATAACTACATATGTACTCTAGAGTGTCGTTTGTCGTAGGTCTGTGAATGTAAGTATTTTAGTGCGGTCATATGTAGCAACGTAGCTGCATTGAAGCACATTTTGCTTTGCATTAGAAGACACTAGAATATCGCAAACACGTCAGTAGCAGGCCTTAAAAGGGAGAATAAGTCGCCCCTTCCGTTCGTAGACAGGGGTGACTTCTTGGGCAAGTGCTAGCAACACCTTAACCTTCTGTGCTGGGGATACGGTTAAGACGTCGGCAGCAGGACGTTGGATAACCGACAAGCAAGGAGGAGTCCATGACCAACGGCTTCGAAGTTATTGCGACCAAACAGAAGATTTGAACCATCAGACAACGATTGGGTGTCAACTAGCAAGTGAACTGCTACTACGAGGCAGCCTCATCGTCGTCCATGCTCCTTGTACACCATTTGCTCACCACAGGCTTCCATCTTTTCACAAACATATCTCGTGACGGACACTTCTTCTCCAGCTTGATCTTACTACTGAGGTGGTAACTAAAAAAAGTTAACCAGCCCCTGGCCAGAGACAACGATACCTGTCACTATGCCTCTTACACGCGTCTTCCATACTGTTTCTTCCAGTATGGCTACTACGCAGAGAAAACAAGCCTTCCTTTCCCTGTTAAGGAAAGGAGGTGGCACAATCTCGATGATAGACTCAGCTGATAGCTGTACTCTTCCCATCATTGACAACAGTTGTTCGACAAAAGGTATCAGTCCCGATAAACTCCGGACACTCCACGAATGCGTGCAAGACGGTTTCCCTATCTTGCCCACATCTCGGGCATGTTATATATATATATATATATATATATATATATATATATATATATATATATATATATATATAAACAAATAGTAAATGAGTATATGCATATATACGTACAGGTATGTGCATACCGACATCCACCTGTATGTATAGGTGCATATCTGGGTACAGGACATTGCAAACAAAACGTAGACAAGAAAATAATGATAATCAGAGTACAGAAAACACACAAGCCACATAGAGAACATTTTCCTTCATCAGCTACCCCCGCTTTAACACCGGCGTTTCGAAGAGCTATATATATATATATAACAGAGTTATTAGTTGGGAATTATCAATCTGGGCAAAATACTTTATAAGCTGTCTATTAGTACACCAGGCTAACAATATTGTTTAGATTAGTAAAGAACTTTGCGTATTCTTGTGACAGGGTCCGAGGTTATAGTTCATCACCATGTGCTCCAGTTATACTGTTTTTTATACACAGCGATATACAAAGCAAGGCATAAATAATGGTCGACCATTAGTTATGCCTTGCCATATATATATATAGCAAGGTCGACTTTGCCTTTCATCCTTTCGGAGTTGATAAAATAAGTACCAGTTGTATACTGGAGTCAATCTAATCGAATGCCCCCCCTCCCCCAAAATTTCGGGCCTTGTGCCTAGAGTAGAAAAAAATATATGTGTATTAGCAACGGCAGCGAGCTGACAGAATCGTTAGCGTGCTGAACGAAATGCTTAACGGTAGTTCGCTTGTCGCTACGTTCTGAGTTCAATTTCCGCC
>NC_142947.1:37532804-37537804 GCF_046866305.1 Octopus bimaculoides | reverse complement strand
TCTATTCATCTTCTATCGACAAAGCTAAACTCTACATCGCTGCTATCTACGCTGATAAATTCTATGTCCCCGTTGTTTACAAGAATAGTCTCTGTATTTCCACTCCTTAGAAGCTCTGAGCTTCCATTCCCTACGATAAGCACGGCCCATCGCAATGATGCTATTTGCATAGACATCAATTGGTCCGTTGATAGTTTGATGGCTTCTCCAGATTCGCAACGACATCCTAATTATTAGGATTTCTATAATAAATCATACATGTTTGTTTACTCTTTTATACTCTGTTTACTTGTTTCAGTCATTTGACCGTGGCCATGCTGGAGCACCGCCTTTTAGTCGAGCTAATCGACCCCAGGACTTATTCTTTGTAAGCCTAGTACTTATTCTATCGGTCTCTTTAGCCGAACCGCTAAGTTACGGGGACCTAAACACACCAGCATCGGTTGTCAAGTGATGTTGGGGGGGGGGGACAAACAAAGACACACAAACATATACACACACATGCATATATACGACGAGCTTCTTTCAGTTTCCGTCTACCAAATCCACTCACAAGGCTTTGGCCGGCCCGAGGCTATAGTAGAAGACACTTGTCCAAGGTGCCACGCAGTGGGACTGAACCCAGAACCATGTGGTTGGTAAGCAAGCTACTTACCACACAGCCTGTGCACTATAAAATTCATCGAAATATTTTTTCATATAACTTTAATATATTAAGAGAAAAATAAGAAGGAAAATGAATAAAGTCAACAAAGAAGTTATTTCTTTTAGGTCCAATTTCGAATGGAGGACGAGCAAGACAGTGAAACCGAATGATGAAAGAACGAACGAAAGAAACAAACAAACAAACAAGCAAAGCAAGAAGTCAGACAGACAGACAGACAGATTGAGAGAGAGAGACAGAGACAGAGACAAAAATAGACAGATTGACTGACTGACAGACAAACAGCAAGTGAGATAGATAGATAGATAGATAGATAGATAGATAGATAGATAGATAGATAGATAGATAGGAAAGAAAAAGAAACAGTGGAAGAAAGGGAAATTGAAGAGCGAAAAGAAAAGCCAAAAATGGAAAACAAAGGAAAGGATAGATAAAAAAAAGAAAAAGAGAAAAAAGTTAAAGAGAGATGAAGCGAGATAATGAGAGGAGAGAGAAGAATGTTTGTTATTCAGGAAAATGTCAATTAGAAGTGAGTGCCCTGAGAAAACAAAGGGATGTTGCGAGGGGCTTGAAGTATTTGTACATTTTCACTCTTATCATCATGTGATTCTCCAAAGTCATGTCATTTTATCCGTTGACCTTTCAAGTCTTTTAGGAATCAACACTTTCATTTCTCCTTCCGTCACACACACACATACGCAAACGCGCGCGCACACGTACGTACGTACACGCACGGACTTACGTTTCACATATGTGTCAGTTAATTTTTTTTTTTTTTTTTTTTTTTTACAGCTTTCGATCATTGCACTGTAGCCATGCTGGAGCACCAGCGCGTCTTCAATAGTTTCCAGTCTGTATTCGAATTCGGTGCATTGTCTGGTATCTTATTTTTATCGAACACGGAGAAGAATGAAAGAGGAATCCAAACTGAGACAGAAATTAATACCGAAACGTGTGTGTAAGTGGGTACGAAGGGGTGCTGAAAGGGGTACTTGGCTTTGGGTAAAAGAAAATACAGGAGGATCAGTTAATTATGATTTTATTCAACATATTCCTCTATCAAATTCACACACTTCTTGCAGCAGTCTTTCAGTTTTTCTAAGTCCGGTAAAAGAACTCGGAAGCTTGGGCCTCCAACAAGACCTTTCGCGATACTCTTAAAGCCAGGAACTTTTCAGAAACCCTTCGTATACATATGTTCGTGTGTGTGTGTGTGCATGTCTGTATGTATGTGTGCGTGTGCGTGTGCATTATTGTATTGATATTTGTTATTATATATAGTTTAGTTGTAGATAAAATAACAAACACTAACTTGAAGGATCGCCCAATATCTATTAGCGTATCGTATTTGTTATATTTTTACAAGGAAAAGGTTAACGGTTTCTTTACACAAACACGCACACACATAGATAGATAGATAGATATGTTTCTTTATTAGCCACACAGGGCTCAACATAGAGCGGACAAAATACAAATGTAGAGTTTTTCTTTTCGATGGGGACGAAAATAAAGTAAAAAAATAAAATGGGGATGACGATGAAAAGGCATCGAGAAAACGTTTGGGGTATGTACAAAAAAAAAAAGATAGATAGATAGATAGATAGATAGATACATACATACATACATACATACATACATACATACATAAAAACGCATCCATAAAACAAACATACAAATCTGCGCATACACTAACACCAAATACTGCACACACACACATATGCACAAATACCTAGATGATGTTGATAAAAGTTCCAATGAAGGAGCCTTGAATCTATGTTAGAGTCCGGCTCTTTCTCTATGGACAAGAAATACAGAAATGAAACTGAGTGATAACATACAAAAAAAAAAGATAGATACATACACACATACATACATACATACATACATACATACATACATACATACATACATACATACATACATACATATGATGCGATCTTTATACAGTACTTATGATAAGCAAATGTGCTACTTAAGTTCCACTGAAAGTTGTTGGACTGAATCTGGTAGATCCTCTCTTATCACATTGTTACACAAATAAGTGAAATTCGTTTATTTGTTCATTCCAAAGAGTCAAGACTAACAATACTCTTTGTTTTGTCATGTGGTGCTACGATGAAGAAGAGACAATCGGTTTTCCCAATTCATGAAGTACTGTATATATAGTTGACAATAGGAAGAGAGACGATCTACCATATTTAATTCAACAACTCCCAATGATTGCCTCTTAAGATTTATTGAAGGACACAACAAAACTAATTCTGACAGGAAATTAAAGCCACTGAAATTTAAATAACTAACCAATTGGTTTCATTAGTATTCTGGGAACGAAACAACTGACCCTGTCAAATTTTCATGACATGTTTCTGACCTCCACTCGTCCATGAGTCATATTTCTTTTATGGTAAGGCTTGCGTCACTGCAAAGTTTTTAAGGATCTAATTTACGAAGCAGCATAATCGATGCTTCTCAGATTGTGCCAAGGAATTCTAATTGGTTCGAGGTTGTTCAAAAATTCGGTTGAATATTTTTACACCTTGACCCTACGAAGTTTTGTATCTATTGATTTGTAGCATCTTTTTACACACATACATACCTGAATAGCATATTATCCAATAGCTTTCTGTTAATGTATCTCACAGAGACATTTTTCGGTGCCAGGTATGCTCATTCGGAGATCACCATTATCTAATAAGAATATTATGAATCCATTCTGTTTCAGTGATAAGTACGACTCATAGAATTTGGTCGTTAGAGTCTCTTGCAAGAAATTTGCTTCTCACTTTGAATAGCTAAGTCTCGAACCTACCAACAGCATTATCCCTAGCCATATGCATTCGTACAGTAAACGACACATGTACAAGGCGCCACGGGTCTACCAAAACCTTGTAAACGACACGTCCAAGTTGCAAAGGTGCCTCGGGCCTACCAAAACCTTGTGAGTGGATTTGGTAGGCGGAAACTGAAAGAAGCATGTCGTATGTGTATGCGTGCGCTCGCATGTGTGCGTGTGCGTGGGTATGTGTCTTTATGTCTGTATTCGTCCCCCACCACTGCTTGGCAACCAGTTTTGGTGTGTTTACGTCCCCGTAATCTAGCGGTTTGGCAAAAGAGAATGATAGAATAAGTACCAGGCTTTAAAAAAATGTACTGGGGTTGATTCATTTGACTACAAATTCCATAAGGCGATACTGCAGCATGGCCACTATCTAATGATTGACACTTGTATATATATATATATATATATATATATAGGGTGCGATGGGTAAATAGTTGCCATTTTATTTTATTTTTTTCGCGCATGCGCATTGTTTGTTTTGGATTTTGTCGACTACTCAGTATAGTAGAGTCAGTTGTGCACCGTCTGTGAGAAAAAAAGCTCCATGCTGCAATTCACTCTGCCAGAAATTTGGAAACGACATGCTGTACTGCTTGACATCCGCGCCGGAATCTCCAGTACGAACAAATCGCCATGTCTACAAAGCATGAACGAGAGTAAGAAAAATCAAACATCCAGTCAACATCATAGTATTTGGTGTGATCACATGTGATGGCGACGTTATGCCCCCATTCATCTTCCCACACGGCCTCACACTCAACACGGAGGCCTACATAAAGTGCATGGAGGAGTCAGTGCTGCCCTGGGTCAAGAAAGATGGCTGCTGGAAGACCCTATGTCTGGCAACAGGACTCTGCACCATGTCACACAAGCAGGAGAACCAAGTCATGGCTGTCACACAATTTCTGCGACCACATCCCCTCTAACATCTAGCCACCTAACTCCCCAGACTGCAACCCCATTGATAATTATACGTGGGGCGCAGTTGAGCGAGAGACCAACAAAACTCCTTGTAGCACCAAAGATGAACTGAAGACAAGGATTATGGCAGCATTCACCAACTCAAACAAGTGGTGATTTTATTGAATAAATTTACTCTTTAGTATTTCAAGATATTTTTATGTAATTTTGGTAATATCTGTTAAAATGAGATGTTATTTTCATTTTTGCATAATTTATACGACAATATATTCACCGCACCCTGTATGTATGTGTATGTATATATATATATATATATATATATATATATATATATATATATATATATATATATATATATATATATGTATGTATGTATGTATGTATGTATGCATCTATGTATGTATGTATGTATACACACACACACACACACACACACACACACAGAGGAGAGATCAACCATTCCTGGAATTGAAAATTCCCAGTAGCATTTATCATTAACAACTGTTCTTCTTGTTCTTAATGTTACTTAGCACACAAGGACAGTTGAAAGGTCACATATAAACATTACGTATTATA
>NC_142947.1:37520304-37527804 GCF_046866305.1 Octopus bimaculoides | reverse complement strand
GGTCCATATTTCGCAATCGCTCATTTGTTACTATTTCGTGGATTTGTGTTTTGTTATTGGAAAGGTTTATTATTAGCGTTTTACACTGTTCTTGTGTTTGCTTCTGCTTCAGTGTAATCAACTTCGACTTCAAGTTTAGGGGGTCTGAGGTGATACATTCAACTATTCTACAGTAATCTTTTAACATTATGTTTTACTTGTTTCAGTTATTTGACTCCGGCCATGCTGGGGCACCGCATTCGACTAAAATTACTACTGACGTGGCTGATTGTTAAGTTTTTCAGACGAGTAGAAGTATAAAAAGAAATGAAGCAATTTTAGTCGAATGAATCGATCTCAGTACTTCTTTTTATTTTTTCAAACCTGGTACTTATTCTATCGGTCTCTTTAACCGAGCCCCTAAGTTACGGGACGTAAACACACCAACACCGGTTGTTGAGCGGTAGTGGGGGACCTTAAAGGAGAACCCATAGCTACTTCATCCTTTGTACTTCTTTGTAAACAATGAAAGAGTACTTCATATACTGGTTTCAAATTTTGGCATAAAGCCAGCAAATTCAGGGGGAGAGGGCAAGTCGATTACATTGACCTCCGTACTCAACTGGTACTTATTGTATCGACCTCGAAAAGATAGAAGATAAAGTCGGCCTCGGTGGAATTTGAACTAGGCACCTGAAGACGGATGAAACAAAAAAAAACCATATTAGATAACATTTGCAAACGATTAAGAGTGGTGTGTTAAACCCCGCCCACCGTAACTTAGCGGTTCGGCAAAAGAGACCGATAGAATAAGTACTAGGCTTACAAAGAATAAGTCCTGAGGTCGATTTGCTCGACTAAAGGCGGTGCTCCAGCATGGCCACAGTCAAATGACTGAAACAAGTAAAAGAGTAATAAAATCAACCACGATGCCTGCTAATATATGAAGTACTCAAAGCCGGCAAGCTAACAGAATCCTTAGTACGCTGGAAAAAAACGTCGTTGTGACTCAAGGTTTCGTTCTTTTTGTTTTCTAGATGATATGGTGTAGTTCAAGGAAGGTTTGACCCCTATTTGTGACGTCTTCCTTGTGTCTGAGCTGTTCCCTTAGTGACATATAGATGCGACTTCCTGTCTACCAAATTCGCTCAGAATATAATAGTCAGTCTGGGACTACGGTAGAAGACACTTGTTCAAGGTGCTGCACAGTGGGACTGAGCCCGAAACCACTTGGCTTCAAAGCAAGCTTCTTAACCGCACAGCCATGCTTGCACCTCATGTTTTTGTAAGCAATAAAATAGTCATCGCTCATATTAAGAATTGTTTAACGGTTCAACTCTAGGTTAGTTCATCATTTTATTTCACATATAACTGTATGTACGTGCGCATCTCTGTGTGTGTGTGTGTGTGTGTGTGTGTGTGTGTGTGTGTGTGTTTACTTCGTTTTTGTATTTGGTTTGCAAGATTCTTGATGGAAATTCATATGTGTTGAAGCAAACCGTGTTGCTTCTGAGAAAGGTAATTATGCCAATATAACACACCCGCTGGTTCAATACCACTTCTGTATTTTTTTCAGTCGGTAAAATATCTTACAAACTAACTAATCGATCTTTTGTTTAATTGTTTAATGTGATGATTAAACAAACAATCAGTTGTTTGTCCACATCCTTTTGTTGCTATTCGGAACCTCTTCAATAGCAAGCCCTCCTCTTCAGGGTCTGCTTTGAGTATGTCTGAGAGTTAGTCTTAACCCTATGTGTATGTATGCTTGCATGTGTATATGTAGATGTGTGGTTGCTTATTTATGAGTGTGCATTCCGATATGTGTGTGTGTGCGTGTGAGTATATATGTGTGCACACGCATATGTGTGTCTAGGTGGTTTTTTACGTGTGTGTGTACACGATGTAGCCGGTTTTTTTAAATAGGTAAGCATCTATATGTATGTAGGTGTGTGCACGTTCTTGTGTGTGTGTGTCTGTGTGTGTGTATAACTGTATATTGATTTTTAATTTGTAGTTTTCCTATGAATAAAACTCCCATAGCTAATCACATTTTTTGGGTGGTGAATGCCACATAAGATGGTAATGTTATCATTACTAATGTTTTTTTCTATCAAGTTCTGTATATATTGGTTGTCCGGTATCCAATGTAATGTATATAATCCAATGTAAACATGGTAGTTGTAAACTTCATGACTCTGCTTCATGAGGCATACAACACATTCACGTCACTTGACAATGCATTTACGTGAAGGATCATTACAGCACACCGTAATACAGCAAACGATACAAAACGAGATGGATAAACATCCAAGACTTCTCTGGAAGTTTGGAAATTTAAAGCTTTGTATACGATTGCATTTCCAAATGTTTTCGGTGTGTAAGCAGCAGTAAGGGGATATACATATACATTGGAAATGTGTTTATGTGTATACATGATTTCCCATAGTTTAGTGTTCCTGTAACGCCCGTGAGGTGATCAGGTATCATTGGGTGTGTTATGGATATCTAATAATTTTTTGTATTTTATATATGATGATTAAAAGGTGGCGAGCTGGCAGAATCGTTAATACGTCGGACGAAATGATAAGCAACATTCTGCGTTCAAATCCTGCCGATGTCTCTTTAGGATCGATAATTTTGGTTTAGTTAAATACGTCAATGTAATCGAACTGTCACCTGCTTTCAAAAACTGCTGGTCTTTAACCCCGCAAAGGACCGGCGTTTCGTTCAGGATGAATATTGTGACTTCGATTACTTAAACACCACGAAAACCGGATAAACGGTCTTATGAGTCCCACGGTGCAACAATTTTTTTAGGCGTGGGTGTGCGGTAAGACGTTTGCTTTCCAAATTTAGGAGCAATAAATTGTTTATACTTCCACAATACACAAAATATTCTAACACTAATATTTAATTATAAAAATACAGAGGAATTTTTAAATATCGAATAAGGGTCCAGTACAGTAAAATAAGAATCAAAGGGGTTCATGAATAAAAAATGGTTGAGAACCACTGATCGAAAGCTAAAGCTAAGTTTTGTGTTACTATCTGATGAGGTTTAGTTGAGAAGACGCGTCTCCATCTCAGCTCTTTCATTTTTCTCCACCATACTTAGTTATCCAAATTTCGTAGAGCCATGCGCTTAAATTCATACACTGTGTTCATCATGTTATTCACAGGGAATGGCGTTCTTACGAGTTCGAATATGTCTCAAGCATATTAGAACTTGTAACAAGTTTGTATTTATACATATCACTGTTTGACGCTGTCACCCCGTATTTTATTTACAGAGAACTGCTGAATAGTGCAACCAGTCATTGAACGATGACGGGAATATCATAAGAGGGACCTATCTCTCGAGTCAGTTCGAAGCGCCTCCCTTTCCGGTCTCTGCTGCCGAAGAAGAGATAGCCACTTCGAAATGCACGTATCCAACAGTCTGGTTAAAGGGCGCTGTGAGTTGACTTGGTCTAACTACAGCAAGAAATTTTCTCCATAACAAAATACAGGGAATGGCTTCCTTGCGGATTCGAATATGCCTCAAGCATATTTAAACTGGTAACAAGCTTGCTAACTTCGTCCTTTCTCACTAGCACGATTACTTATCAGTTTATACAGCTGGAAGTTCTCCCAGTCCGTTGTAAGTTACTGGACACATCGACCAAGAGAAGAATGATCATTACTCGCTTTATCATTACACGGCTTTCGCACCAACTTGTCTCTTTTGTTGTGGGAGCATGCTTTGAACAGTAAAGACAAGTATCGTCCCCAGGCTAACTCTAATCGGTTCAGCCAGGCGCTACGCAGTTGTTCGGAATCTAATACCTTGCATCTCTTCCAGTTTGTGAAGGCACTTAGAGTTGATTCCTTTCCTTGATCCTACCTTTGACATATAAACCCATCGAAGGACTTTCCTTTTGACCTTCAAACAGCTCGCTTTAGTAAAAACAAGTCTTCATTTATGTTTTGTATCGAAAAAATATTCAGGGACCTTTCTGGCCGCTAACAAAGGCCGCTGAATATTTCCTGCATTCTTGGAGCTAACACTTGGCTGCTGTCTTGAGTTCTTTTTTAACTAATCATCCAATTCCCTAATTTAGTTGTAGTTACTGCTATCATTTAACTCTAAATCAGCTTTGATTAAGAAGACTTATGGCCAAAGACATTCTAGCCGTGGCTGTCCTTCTTATTCTTCAGATATTATGCCTCTGGATTCATTCATATGTATTTATTTCTCTTGCTAACGTAGTAGAATGTGATAGTACGTTGCGTGAGAGAATAGGCTGCCGTTTCTAGCTGTCTGTCAACGACCTGGAGGCTCTCGTTAGCTCACCTTAATCTTAATTTTTTATAGTTGGCTCTTACTAAAATTAAGAAATTCAAATTTAAACATTACTTTAATTTCGCCAACCATTTGCTATTTAAAATAGACGTGTGTCAATCTCCGCCTCAAATCCAGTCACTTTGCACGCTAGACATAACGCGTCCAGCTGTTAACAGTGAAGACTAAAATTGAACTGTACAGATCACAAACTTGTGATTTATGTACCTAACTAACCAGCAAAAAAAAAAAAGAAAATGTAGACTCTTTACACTTTTCCTAATGAATACTTTATCTAAATGCGACCTGGATGACCCATTGCTATTAGTACAAGTCCACATCATTTCAATATCCGTCAGACAGTTTGCAACTGTAATTTAAGAGGCTTTTACACCCTTCCCGCCCTCCCCACTATTCATCCACACACACATTGAGGCCCAAACCGCGTAGTCAGCCAAACGAGTGAGTGTCTGCGTGCTGGAAATCCTATTCGCACTGATGTTTATCTCATCTATAGCAAGTGACAGGTCATTTAGCAGAAACTCGGGTTACGCAAATTTACACTTCCAGCTTTCAGTAAAGCCTTTTATTGAAGTTGTTAAGAGATAAGAAAACGATTACTTACCAGAGTGTGGGTTCTTTCAAACTCCGAATTCCTTTGTAGGGAAATTGGAATCTTACCAAGGCAAGGAACTCTCTCACGTGCTCACGGTAGGGGCTCTTTAACGCGGGGATGTTGATCAATAACCTTTTCTTTTTTTTTTTTGCTTTGTTGAAGTACCCCCTCTTAATTTCACACCCTGTCACTCTTCCGTGTTTTGTTGTTTAATTTTTAATCTTTCTTTTTTATAACGGCGTCCATCAACTTCCCATTAGGTCTGTCATGAGCCCTAGGCTTCTTAAGATCTGAGCTCAGGGTGATTTCCTGGGTACATAAGAGGTGCATAAGTGAGTGAGAGTATAACAATCTACCCCATACCTCACTCATGCCGAACTGGACGTCGATCCGTCGCCGGGTTGAACTTCCTAGCAATTGCTGGAACTCATCCACGTCTGAAACGGAGCGGAGCAACATGAAATGAAGTGTTTTGTACATAAAAACAACGCACCACCCAGCCCGAGAATAGAAACCACGATCTTACGAACTTTGAGTTCAACACCTTAACCACTAGGCCACACATCTTCCCTTTTTTTTCCAACCTCCCGTTGCTCCTTCGAATATCTCTAAAAGCCTGGATGTAAACAAAATGATAATTTACTGATTTAGGACGTTTGACACACACACACACACACACACACACACATACACACACACTCACATTCTTATACACACACTCACATATTCTCTCTCTCTCACTCACACATCCTCGCACACACATATTCACACACACACATACACATACACATATTCACACACACACACACACATCTTATCCCAAGGTCCTAACTTTTGAACTTTAGTCCTTCTCCACTTTGCTGCACGGAGTCGTTTCGTAAGCATGGCTCTAGTGAGGTTAAGAAGTTCCAAATCAAAAGATTCTTGGTTCGATCTTATTTCGTCGTACCTTGAGCAGGTGCCTTCTAAAATAGCTCCGAGCTGACCCAAACCTGTGAGTTAAATTAGGTAAATGAAAACTGTGCGGAATCCTGTCCGATGAACTGTACTTGTTCTTGGGTGACAGACTTAACCTATTGCCCTGTTTAATACCAGTACCTGGTCCTTAAGGGAGTCCACCATGTTGCAAACATTCAGGCCACATCTCCGGTCAGAGGGCTACCCTATGTCGAGTTCCCTAATGCAGCACCTCATGAACGTAGTTTCTGTTTCCCTTTTATTATTTTACTTGTTCCAGTTATTGGACTGCAGCCATGCAGGGGCACCACCTTGAAGGGATCTTAATCATAATCAAATGAATCGATTCCAGTACTCTATCAGTCTCTATTTCCGAACCGCTAAGGTACAGGGACATAGACAAACCAACACCGGTTGTCAAGTGGTGGTGGGGAACAAACGCGTACACAATGACACACGCACATACGCACACACAGGTATATATATATATACATATATATATATATATATATATATATATATATATATATATATATATATATATATATATACGATAGGTTTCTTTCAGTTTCCATCTACCAAATCCACTCTTGGCGCCAATGGCGTTGCAACTTATTATACAGCTGAGTGAACTGGAACAATGCGATATAAAATAAAAATGTCTTGCTCAAGAACACAACACAGAGCCCAGCCTGAAGAGTGTACTATATTCTTATCTCATCCGGATCGTTCTTACGGTCTTTCATTGAATCAAATATCATTATCGGTGAAAGGTCAGGAAAAGAACGACGGAGAGGAAGCGTGTGTAAAAACTAAAATGAAATAGAGGTACTTAACGAGATGATTGACATTAAATTAAAGGAACTTATGGGAAGAGTATACAGAGAGAAAGAGAAGTAAATGGAAGGCAGAGGGTGATAGTCAGATATCACAAGGCACGTATATATTTTATAATAACGGGCTCTCGATATAAAATGAGGTGTAATTTAGTGAGTGTATATAATATAATTGAATGAAAAAGGAAGACAGAGTTCTTGAAGGGCAACAAAAAAAGGTAGCCAACAAATAAACTATACACAAATGCTATGATTAGGTAAAACAGAGGAATCCGAGGAAACTCGAGATGGACTACGTTAGCAAATAGTAGTAAGTACAAAAAGTTCACAAAGTTGGCTAAATTAGTTTGCTTTGAGGAAGATGAGAGATCTGACATTTCTGCCAGGGAGCTTAATCTCGTGTAGGGCTCTACACGAAACGTTAAAAACTCATCCTTTACCTCAAGGCAAACTAAATTATTCATTTTCGTAAACATCTTTTTTTCTTCTTTTTTCTTTGTATCATATTTTGTATTTGAGGTGAATTTCTTATCAGAATCGTTAAAGTGGTGACCAAGTAGAATCGCTTGCGCATCGGACAAAATGTTTAGTTGCAATCCTTCCGGCTCTTTACGTTCTGAGTTCAAATTATTTACGTACTTTTTCTTTCATCCCTTTCGAGATCGATAAAATAAAGCACCAGTCAAGTACAGTAGTCGATTTGCCCAGCCCACTCAAGTCTGATGGCATTATGTCAAAATTTGAAACCATTATCAGAATCATTAAAACTCCGGAAAAATTGGTTTGCG
>NC_142947.1:37512804-37515304 GCF_046866305.1 Octopus bimaculoides | reverse complement strand
GTGTCAAGCTAGATGATAAAAATGCCAACTATGGCATTGTATACAAACAAATTTTATTTTCGAAAATAACTTGGGTGGAACTTATATCGTGCTATCAACAGAACTAGGAAAATAATGCCGGACAGCTACAAGACGAAAAATGTAGATTATATAAAATTTTCTGAAATGCAGAAAGCGACTGAAAGATTAAGAGATCATCCTGGTGACTGGAACATTAAGGGGACCCAAGAAATGGGAAATTGCTTTATTCAATAGTTCTTGTACCAGCAACATGGAGTCAGCTCTCACGGGAGAAGAAAAAAAAACCTTTAAACGCAGGTTGAACATCAAATACGTTGAGACACCCTCATTGTCTCAATTACGTATCACTTGCAATGCGTTCATCCCAATTTGCCATTTCTCCATAAATGTAAGTGACCTATTGTTTATATGGGACGTCAGTATTAGGGAGCTGGCAGAATCGTTAGTACGACGGACGAAATGCTTAGCGACATTTCGTCCATCTACGTTCTGAGTTCAAATGCCGCCGGGGTCGACTTTGCCTTTCGTCCTTTTGGTGCACCGCCTTTAGTCGAGCAAATCGACCCCAGGACTTATTTTTTGTAAGCCTAGTACTTATTTTATCTGTCTGTTTTGCCGAACTGCTAAGTTGCGGGGACGTAAACACACCAGCATCGGTTGTCAAGCGATGTTGGGGGGACAAGCACAGACACACATATATATATACATATACATATATACGACGGGCTTCTTTCAGTTTCCGTCTACCAAATCCACTCACAAGGCTTTGGTCGGCCTGAGGCTATAGTAGAAGACACTTGCCCAAGGTGCCAGACAGTGGGACTGAACCCGGAACCATGTGGTTGGTAAGTAAGCTACTTACCATACAGCCACTCCTGCGCCTATAGTTGTAGATTAAACCAATTTTTTCTCCTTCTCTAAGTCTTTTTCTATGATTCTCTGAAGAAGTTGTTGTTGTTGGCACTCCGTCGCTTGTGACGTCGAGGGTTCCAGTTGATCCGATCAACGAAACAACCTGCTCTTGAAATTAACGTGCAAGTGGCTGAGCACTCCACAGACACGTGTACCCTTAACGTAGTTCTCGGGGATATTCAGCGTGACACAGTGTGACAAGGCTGACCCTTTGAATTACAGGCACAACAGAAACAGGAAGTAAGAGTGAGAGAAAGTTGTGGTGAAAGAGTACATCAGGGTTCGCCACCATCCCTTGCCGGAGCCTCGTGGAGCTTTAGGTGTTTTCGCTCATTAAACAATCACAACGCCCGGTCTGGGAATCGAAACTGCGATCCTATGACCGCGAGTCCGCTGCCCTAACCACTGGGCCATTGCACCTCCACTCTCTGAAGAAGACATACACAAAAAACAAAAGCCTTGGTTATTATAAGAATAAGTTTTAAAAGAAACGTCTACATATGGGTTAATCGTCAAAGACTGGAAAATAACTAAAATAGGGTAGGGTGCCTTAAGAGTGGGAAAAAAAAGAAAGTAGAAAACTATTTTGATTGACGTTCAGTCGAAGAGAAAAAATAAGCTGGGGAGGGGTGAAATAAATGGGTGTCAGTGATGTGTAACAGGTTAAAAAGCGAGGGTATTAAAAGATTAAGATTAAGATGTTATGTACTTTATTTACCAAGGTCGATGAATCGGCAGAAAACGTTGTTACCGTTATTGTTGTTGGTGTTGTTGTTGTTATTGTTGCTGTTGTTGATTGTCCCACCCGAGTCAGCCCTGACCGAGTAACCCTATAATCAAATGCATTCTAACCGTGGCCATCTAGTCTTCATAGGGGTAACTAGGGAGCTGCGTTATCTAAAATAGTCTGTACTTTTTGTTTGTTGTTTAGCTTTGCGTTGGCTCAGATTGTACAGAACTACAATCAAAGGCTTTCTAGCCGTGACCATCACGTCTTGGGGGGTTTTTTCAGCTCAGATCTTACAGACCTGATCAAAGGCTTTCCAGGCGTGACCAACACGTCTTTGTTTTTTCTTTTGTTTATTTTGGTGCGGAAGTTGGCACAGATCGTACAGACCTGATCAAAAGCTTTCCAGACGTGACCAACACGTCTTTGTTTTTGTTTTTTGGTGGGTGATTCCAGGTAGCATCACATTATCAATTATGTTCTAGCCCAGTGATTTCTGTATGATTTGGTTGCCATTTCTCTCATGTCAAGTCCGAATAACGTAGAGATTTCCTCGTTGATTCCGGCTTCTTCCGGGAGATATAACATGAGAGGAACAGATACGAGGACATAGGACTTGCTAGAAATAAAAGCCAATTTTCCCATAAATCACTCTCAGTGTCCGCAACACAGTCCCCTTTTGAGAGGCACTCAGGGTACCACGTGATGATGTTAAACCGGGTGACGGATAGTCAGCCCCTCAAATAGGCCATAGTGGAATTTGAACTCAGAATGCACAGAGCCGGAACAAAAACTGAAACATCCGCTTCAAATTAATTAAATCCGCCGCCTTTACACGCG
>NC_142947.1:37498310-37504804 GCF_046866305.1 Octopus bimaculoides | reverse complement strand
CACATACACACACACATACACACACACATACACACACATGACACGCACAACAACACTCACATAGGCATAGTCATTACATTGGCGAGTGTGTGCGTTGTTTGAAGAATGCGATTATAATTGAGGACCGCCGAGCAAAGTTCTAAATCGGTGCAAGCTATTTCTTCAACTTAATTGTTGTTATAAAAATTTTAATTACACCAGCTTCACTGTGCAACCGCATCGAATAGTGGAACACGATCATTTGTGTGTATGTGTGTGAGGCAGAGAGGTGGAGAGAGAGAGGAGGGAAGGGAGAGAAGGAGGGAGGGAAAGAGCATAGCCGAATGGTACAGAAGTTCACTTTGCATCTTGTGGCTCGATCCCAAGTCGTAGCACTTTGAGTGAATGTCATTTTTGGTAACCTCGATTCGCCCTATAACTTATGAGTGGTATTGGATATCTGGAAACTAGAAACTGTATTGAATCTCACCGCTTGACAATTGGTGTTGGATTGTTTACACCCCTCGTAACTTAGCGGTTCGGCAATAGAGACGATAGAATAAGTACTAGGCTTTAAAAATAAGTCCTGGGATCGATTTGTTCGACTAAAATCCCTTCAAAGCGCTGCTCCAGCATGGCTGTAGACAAATGATTGAAACAAGTAAAAGAATAAAAGAATATGTACACAAGACGCATTTCAGAAGTTTTGAGACTATTTTCGGACAAGTATTTATTCATTTAAAAAAAAGTACAAATTTCTGAACTCCTTCGAAGTACGATCTTCTGACTTCAGTGTACAAATTGTAGCGCTCCAGCACTTATTTAAATTTACATAAACCAAACATGCGTATACATACATATATATAATGATATATTGGAAGGTTATACAGGAATTATGTTATAGAAAAAAATTAGGTACTCAGATATCTGGATGGTTGTACATTTACAGATTTTTATTAATATGTCACATCATGTTTTATAAATCATTTTAAGCGCTTTTCACCTAATCGTGTAGGATTTTCAGATTTTTTGATTTCACCTTGCGATGCCGTCTCTTTATATGATATATAATGATATATATATATATATATATATATATATATATATATATATATATATATTATATATGTATAGTATACACACACACACACACACACACACACACACACACACACACACACACACACACACACACATACATACACACACGCTCACATGACCTAAGGTACGTTACAATTACGAGACTCGAACGGCATCGTTATTTTATTTATTTATTTATGTATAACATAAACAGAATTTTTTTCTTTCCTGTTTTATACTCAATCAAATATCTTTATCAGTTTCTATACATTTTATTATCGTTTTTTTTTTCTTTTTACACTAAATGCCAATTAAATACTTCTATTTATTTTCGATATCTGAGTACTCCATTTCACAGTTTCCGCTAACGTTGTTTAGATATTGTTTAACAATCGGAGACATACAACTCTGAGTGTAGTTAATTTGAACTTTCGGTTTAATAAATATATTATGTTATAACAGTCTACTTTCGTATCGGTGTTGTTTTCTAACATGTTTTTTTTTGTCTTCATTTCATGTATAGAGATGACATTGCATTCAAAAATTTATACACATGCATATATATATATATATATATGTATTAGTGTACGTTTGTATATGCGTATGTACGCGTATATATATATATATATATATATATATATATATATATATATATATATATATATATATATATGTATGTATGTATGTATATATGTATGTATATATGTGTATATATGTATGTGTATATGTATGTATATATGTATGTATATATGTGTATATATGTATGTGTATATATATATATATATATATATATATATATATATATATTTATATATATATATGAGTATATATCCGTATGTATATGTTCATAAACATGGACATGTATACATACATATATTTATATACATAAACGTACAAGTATGCATACATTCAAGTATATACGCAATCAGTAAGTCACAATAAGCTAAATAAATTGTGTGTGTGTGTTTGTATGTGTGTGTTTTATGTATATAGTTCTTCTACTGCGCATGTGATGAACGAAATGTTGATAAATTACCAAATAAAAAGTAACGAAAAAATAAAAAATAAGACAACGGCGATTGTTTATGATCATAACATGAAATACGATAATGGTTTAAAACTGATGACCAACGTATTTTGATTACACAATAATAATATATGCCATAAACATTACGCTATTATGTGTGGGTATCGTTCTCGGTTAAATGTCTAAATTCGACTATCACAAAACAACAACAGCAACAAAATTATGTGATAAGAATGGCCGACTATCGGACGTTATATGCCAGCCGTAGTTTTAGCTCCACTCCAGTCTATTACACTTAAATTCCGTTTGAGTCGACATTGCAATTCTATACAGAACTTGAAATGTTTGTTAGCCAATTTTGTATTCAGTCGTCCGTAGTTTCTAATAAGTCGTTGGGTCGACAGAGACGAATAAATGTATTTTAGTGTCGGTGATTAATCAAATATTTGGCGGAATTCTGGTTTAAGCATCCCATATAACTCGTAACTTTTTTATCTTTGGGAATTTTCAGAAATTTTTTTTTTTGCGAATTTGTGTTCTACACACGAGAATTGATATGATTATGCAAAAAATATATATATAGTGTGTGTTTGAGTGATTTAAGGGCAATTTAGTTGTTATTTTTAGCACAACTCACGACCACCTGATATCTTCCTCGTTACATTGTCACTCTGACATGTATTGATGTTTTTCAATACTTTTCTCCCCATAAACACATTTAATAGAATGATGAAGCATCCAAGAGTGATCCATTCATGGGATTTGAGCAAAATAATTCGTCCTGTCCGTATTTTAAACTCGCATCGGAAAAGAGTGGAATTTTTAGGATTTATTGGCTTGCGGGAGTAAAAAAAGTGTTGTTGCTTTTTTTTTTTTTTTTTTTTCATAATTGTATGAATTTCCGTGTGTAGAACACAAATTTGGGGGAAAAAATTCATAAAATTCCAAAAAATAAAATGTTTGAGTTACCGAAATTACTGCCCAGACAGCAAATATAAAATTAATGTTCCAACGGACACTACGTGGTCTCAACGATGCAAGGCAGAAACCCCTGCATGCACCGATATCGGACCTCATTGTATTTTACAGGCACACCTTAATATTTTGTTATCGACGCCCATGGTAAAAAAAAGAGACAATCGGTATCGATAGAGATTAAAAAAAAAAGAAGTGGCTTGTATTGTTGCAAGTACAGCCAATGTAACCATACATTCGCACACAACACCAAATTTACCTATTTATATACAGACACCCTTAGTATTGTGCTTGAAAAAAAAACATTGCCAATAAAAGCGGTAGCAGACTACCTTGGTTGTAAATTTAAATATATTATATTTAAATATATTATATTTACCTTGGTTGTAAATTTAAATATATTATATATTATGGTAACGAGTTTATATATGTATACATCACTGCTTAGCGCTTACATTCCGTATTTTATTACGGTCGAGCCACTGATTAGCGCCATCAGTCACAGTACACTGACTGGAATATAACAAGAAAGATCTATCTCTTGTCAGTCCGTAGTGCCTCCTTCCAGTGTTTGATACTGAAGATGGATTCATGCATTACTCCTGAACTCATGCATCCATCAGTTTTGGGTAGGGGGCGCTTCGAACTGACTGTTTATATTTACACCTATTTGTCTACAGCAAGACATTTTCTCCGTGACTCATGAGTTCAGGAGTAATTTATTATAGTTGTTGTTGCTGCAAACTTCAAAGTTACACAGCGAGTTCTCCTGCTAAGCAATTTGGCTGAAGATTCTAGAATCGAGTGTACAATTATAAAAGCTGACAAATTCAACCTTAGACCAGCGAGATTCTAATCCGCATGAGGGGTGAGGGAATCTATGTTACTCGTCGTAGCGAATTAGTTTCTCGTCCCCACTTTCACTTTTCTTATGCAACACGCTTCTGTCGTACTCGATAAAAAAAAGTCCTCCCTTAATGTGTAGTGTCTAGTAATATACATCAGTTATATGCCGGGCTTTAAATTCCTTGCACTACTTTCATGATATTCATCAACACTACCGCTACAGTAGCAGATAAAATATCTCTAATAAGAACGTCTTCAGGCCGTCTACAAAAACGTTCCATACGGGTAAACAGATAGATATAGACATGAACAGGAGATAAGGATCCAGCAATATCTGGTATAGATTTTAAACAGGAGATAAGGATCTAGCAATAGCTGGTATAGACCCGAACAGGAGATAGGGGTCCAGTAATATCTAGTGCTGCGAGAGTTCCTCGGGAAGCTTTACTACGGTGATGAACTTTTGTTTTGTGACAAGATGTACAATTAGTAGCCCATTGACAAAACTCTCTGGTCATATTTGGCCAAATGAGACGAGCTGAAATAAGTTTTGCCGATGCTGCAACAACTGGCTGAGATAAATTGTGAAGAGCAGAAAAACTGAGCGTCTGTGTCTGACAAGCAGAGAAAGAAGGTCGTTTATTACCAGTAGAAATATCACACCAAATGTGCTTCGTAAAAGCAGGCAGGGGAACAAGACGAAAGTCTAAAGAAGATAACACAGAGTTTTTTGTTGTAGTTTTTTTTTTTTTTTAATTGCAATAGTTCATGATACGACTTTTCATTTATAGGCATTTTACCAACTGAATTAGAATGCAGAGAATTCTCTTGAACTTGGAGTAAACCATCAGTACGCCAGTAATACAGCCCTGTATATATATATATATATATATATATATATATATATATATATATAAATATATATATATATATATATATATATATATATAAATATATATATATATATATATATATATATATATATATATATATATATATATATATGGATATATATATATGCGTGTGTATGTGTATATATATATATATATGTATATGTATGTATGTGTGTATGTATACGTATATATATGTGTGTGTGTGTGTGTGTGTGTGTGTGTGTGTGTGTGTGTGTGTGTGCGTGTGTGCGTGTGTGTATATACAGGGTGCTGTGAATATATTGTCGTCTAAATTACGCAAAAATGAAAATAACCTTCACATCTCATTTTAACAGATATATTTACCAAAATTACATTAAAATATCTTGAAATACCAAAGAGTAAATTTATTCAATAAAATCGGAATTGGCTTTAACCAAAGCCTTCAGACGACTTCGGAATTTTCTGCCACTTATACATTTATATACATATACATTTTATATATATATATATATATATATATATATATATATATATATATATATATATATATATATATATATATATATAATACATCTAGCAATGAATCGATTAATCAATTTGATAGATAGATAGATAGATAGATAGATAGATAGATAGATAGATTTCTAAATTATATGTAGGTATAATTCATAAAATCCAATTAATGTTACAAGTTAATTGAATTCTTGAGTGTATGTGTGTATGTATGTATGTGTGTGTATTTAAAGTACAAACTGAATTTTTTGTTATAATAAAACGTGTGAAATATTGTAAATATTTACTTTCTAAGTTTATCATCAAGACATTATATTTTGAAAGACATTGCAAATCGCTTCAATTGACCCAATTCTTGACTGCAATCAAATATTTTCGAATATAGAACAATAAGAATCACCAAACCCTCATTCCTCGATTTTTTTTTTTTTTTTTAAACTAAAAGAGATAAAGAATAAACGAGTATGGCAAAGTATTTCATAGGGTTTTTGTAATAATTCTGCTAATTCACAATTAATTGACACCATTCATTAGCGGCGGATGTTGTAGTGAATGGTTTGGATAGCAAAGCTAACCATCAGACTATATCACCTTTTAACTTTTTACCGTTTTCTTGTTGAAGTCATTGGACTGCGGCCATGCTGGGGCACCATCTTGAAGGATTTTAGTCGAACAGATCAGCCCCAATACTTTTTACTTTTTTTTTTTTTTTTTTTTTGAAAATCTGGTATTTATTCTATCCGTCACTTTTGTTGAACCGCTAAATTTATACGCATTTAAACAAACCAACCCCGTTTGTCAAGAACTAGACCAGGCGCGCGCGCACGCACACTCTCTATATATATATATGCAATAATCCCTCGCCATATCGCGGTTCGCTTATCGCAGTTCAATTATCGCGGTTCAATTATCGCGGTTCAATTATCGCGGTTCAATTATCGCGGTTCAATTATCGCGGTTTATTATTTAAGCTTACGTCGATTCCCCCGTGGTGTTGTTTTGCATTTATAATACAATAAATATATACAAATTATAAAAATAATTAAAAAAATATACACAATACTGTTTCTACTTCGCGGATTTTCACCTATTGTGGTGGAGCTTGGAACGTAACACTCGCGATAGTCGAGGGATTACTATATATATATATATATATATATATATATATATATATACATACATACATAGAGAGAGAGAGA
>NC_142947.1:37483310-37488310 GCF_046866305.1 Octopus bimaculoides | reverse complement strand
TTCTATCAAAATCTTTTGCTGAAACCCTAGGTTATGGGGACGTAAACACACCAACATCGGTTGTCAAGTGATAGTGGGGAGGGGACAAACAAAGACACACAAACATATATACGACGGGTTTCTTTCAGTTTCCGTCTACCAAGTTCACTGACAAGGCTTCGGTCGACCCGAGACTATAGTAGAAAACACTTGCCCCCAAGGTGTCACGCTGTGGGACTGAACCCGGAACCATGTGGTTGAGAAGCAAGCTTGTTACCACAGAGCCACGCCTGCGTCTATGCATGCATGCATAGATGCATATGTTCTTATTTTGGTTCCAAATTTTTACACAAGCTCAGTAGTTTTATGGAGGGAGTAAGTCCATTACATCGATCCCAGTGCTCAACCAGGCCTTAATTCATCGACTCCGAAAGGATGAAAGGCAAACTCGAACTCAAAACGAAATACCACTAAGCATTTTTCCCGGTGTCCTAACGGCTCTGCCAGCTCATCGCCTTTTCTTCTTACAATATAATATATTGTATTGTATTATAACTGTGTTTGAGCTTGCTCTTTTTTTTACATTAAAATGGTTTTGCATATTCCTTTATTTGTCCTTTATATTTAGTCAGGAATAATAGCGTTTCTAAATCCATTAGTCCATTAAAGCTTCAAGACTTTGCTGGTCTTATCATTAGAATGAAAAGATGGTGATAATGGTGTGCTATTATTTACTTTCATATAAACACGAAACAACTTTTCTCCTAAACACAATAAACCGCAAAAAAAAATTAAAATAAAGAAAATTAAAAGAAATGCAAACTCTATATCCGAATTCAACGGAAATACATGATTAAACGTCAAGTAGACAAAAACAAAAACAAGCTCATTTTTATTAACATCACTTCAGCCCGATGCCTGGGTCGGTATTGAATTTATGAACGACGTTATTGTTTCAAACGAAACAAAAGGCTAATAGCTGTATAAGGGGAAAGACACAAGAAAAGTCATTAAATCCTAAGTCTTGTTTTTAACATTTTTAAAAGATGATCTTTTTTCCTATTTACACAAATGTGTGTGTATAATTATTCGTGCGTACATATATATTTGCATAATAACAAATGAATACATTTATACTTAATTACGTATATATATATATACATATATAAAGATTAAAGCTAGTAGCCGTGTATATATATATATATATATATATACAGCGTCAAGACTATTGAAAAGGTTGCAAGATGCAACGAAAATTTTAGGAAAATAAAAATAAGGAATAAGTGGAAATTTTACCGGTGAGTGTTAAATTATAAGGCACAAAAAGAAAATGACTCTCCCCAGACACAACAGAATATGCTTCAACACACGAACTCACATAAAGAATCTTGCAAACCAAATCCAAAAACGAAATATATATATATATATATATATATATATATATATATATATATATATATATATATATATATATTGTATACTTGTGAGTGTGTATGTGTGTGTGTGTGTGTGTGTGTGTGTGTGTGTGTGTGTGTGTGTGTGTGTGTGTGTGTGTGTGTGTAGGGTAAAGCTCCCTTCAGTCATGAATGACCATGAGATTACAGCAAAGAAGTTCCTCTCCGATGCATAAGTCCGAGCAAGGTTGTTAATGTAAAACCAGCAGTTTATCTAACAGGTCGATAAACCACGTAAAGGTGTTGTCTTCGTTGTATGTGTCCATCGTAGTGGTCTTCATAGTAATTTCTAAGGCAGTGGAGATCAGTATACATGATGTGTCGGTACTTGGAGGTTTTCGATTGACTAAAATAGCGTAACTTTAAATGATTGTGTAACTTCTTTTATTGAAAAATAAACGCGAGTTTCGTTATCAACAAGCACAACCACATCAAAAATACATATTGACAACACCGGTTATCAAGCGATGGTAGGGGACAAACACAGACCCAAAGGTTCCGTTTAACAAATCAATTCACAAGGCTTTGGTAGACCCAATGTTAAAGTGAAAGACGCATGCTCAAGGTGCGACACAGTGGAAGTGAACCCGGAACTACGTGCTTGGGAAGCAAACTTCTTACCACACCTACGCTAGTCTAATCGTAGAATAGATAAGTATCTAATTACTGTTCAGACAAGTCAGGCTCTTAAATTCCAACTTCCTAATCAGGGAAACAAGGCAAAATATAATCCAGCAGAACAACAGTTGACCATTAGAAAGAACATAGCTCAACCGACTAATAAAGAGACAGAAAATAGACAAACAATTATACGCGGCAGGGATTCATTGATATGTATGTTCATATGTATGTAGACGATAAAGATAACTCTTTACAGCTGTTTCGAAGATGCGGCAACAGGGTGACGCTATAATTCGTATTATGCAAACAGTTACACGTAATTAGGTAATAATAATACTAAGCAAATAAGCAAAAATATTATCAATAATATCATAAGAACGTAATAGGAATGGATAGATAGATAGATAGATAGATAGATAGATAGATAGATAGATAGATAGATAGATAGATAGATAGATAGATAGATAAAGTAGGTAGGTAGGTAGGTAGGTAGGTAGGTAGGTAGGTAGGTAGAAAGATATGTAGGTAGGCAGAGAGATAGATAGAGAGAGAGAGAGGGAAGGAGAGGGAGCGAGATCTATGTGTGTGTCTTCGTGTTTGTTTGCCACACACCCCCGCCGCTTAACACTAGCAGTTCGGCAAAACGGACCGATAGAAAACTACCAGGATAAAAATAATAAGTCTATTCGATCTATTGAAATTCTTCAGAGCGGTGCCCCAGCATGGTTACAGTCTAATGACTGAAACAAGTAAAAGAAAAAAGATATATTTTGCTTTCGTTATAAATTTTAACTTGTAACATTAGCACAATGCCATACATTTTGGAGAGCATTACAAGGTCAATTAAATCGCACCTGGAAATTGACAGGTACTTATTTGTTCACCCTTGATAAAACGGAATCACAGATATTAAGGACTGTATCTATAGCAGTACCGTAAATTCAATCCGCCCTCTCGACTCTAGATCTGCTTCAGGTCTGTCTCAGTTTACAAGAATTTTGATGTGAACTTGGTGTATTTTTTCCTACTTTAGGCACAAGACCCGAAATTTAGCGGGAGGGGCCAGTCGATTAGATTGACCTCAATACACAGCTGGTACTTAATTTGTCTTCAGATAATTGGATTTTTTAAACAGCGAATAGCTTAGAGGATCCATCTGAGTGAAACAGAAATCAAAAAGGTCCTTAGGTAAAAAAAAAAAAAATGGTTGAAAAACACTGAAATAAGCAGGGATTTTGTAGAAGGAAGGAAAGATGGTGTCTTCAGACTGGAGATCTGGCTTTAATGCTTCCTACAGACTGGAATTCAGTAAAGGCAGCCAAGGACAAGACAGTACAGTTTAAACTTAGCGACAGATTGATAACAAGAACGGTGCACAAATGGCTATGTGGTAAGAAGTTTACTTCCCAACCACATTCTTTCGGGTTCAATCCCACTACATGACTCCTGGGGAAACCGTCTTCTACTATGGCCCCGAGCTGACCAAAGAGTAGATTTGGTAGATGGAAACTAACATGTATGTGTGTGTGTGTGTGTGTGTGTGTGTGTGGAGGCGCAATGGCCCAGTGGTTAGGGCAGCGGACTCGCGGTCGGAGGATCGCGGTTTTGATTCCCAGACTGGGTATTGTGAGTGTTTATTGAGCGAAAACACCTAAAGCTCCACGAGGCTCCGGCAGGGGGTGGTGGCGACCCCTGTTGTACTCTTACGCCCCACTAGAAACCAGGAAACCGGGCCCATGAGCCTGGTTAAGCTTTAGAAGGGCGCATAAGTAATATATATATATATATATATATATATATATATATATATATATATATATATATATATATATATATATATATATATACTCTCCCGTCGATGACAACGTATGAGCATTCAGCTTTTGCCTAACAACCTGTACAAATGATTTGCTTATAGTGATCAAATGTATATGCCGTACTTTTAGCTCCATGCCCTCCATCAAATCGACGTTCTCTGAACAGGTGCACGGTGAAGTGTTTTGCTCAAGAACACAACGCACCACCCGGCCTGAGAATTGAAACTAGGCCATGCGTCCTCATATATATATATACATATATATATATACATATATATATATATATATATATATATATATATATATATATATATATATATATATATATATATGAAGACAACCAGTCAACTGCAGTTAAAACACTTCTGTCACACGGGACCTTGAAGACTGCTAGAAAGCAGGAAAGTATACTAGTCCTTATATATTTAATATTTAATATTCAATATTTCATTTATTCAATAAGACATTCAATACTTCATTTCATTTTACAATATATATTATATATTCCATATTCTATATCCCACATTAATTTTATAAGAATATAAATAAAGCATAAAAAACAGAGTTGGAATTCTTTTGAATATTATATATATATATATATATATATATATATATATATATATATATATATATATATATATTTACACACACACCCAGAACTACGCTGATAGCTTAGGAGTGAAATTTAGGATTTCTCGGTTTTTCCGTAAATCGATTTTGATAAAACTTTTCCCAGCTCTTTTGCACACTATGGCAACACCATTGTTCTGTTTTCATTATTCTGTGTAACGCCCTTTCTTTTTTATTTCAGATTCTTCAATTTTGGGGTGAACCACGCTAATAACTTTTGAATGAAAATAGCTCATCTAGATATTTTTTAAATCAGAAAATGAAGGGTAAGGATACATATTAAGGCATACATTGAGCATATATTTAACAGAAAACCAGAACAATATTATAACCCGAGGCACTGAAAATAGCTTTACTTGTTTGTCCAGGTTTCCCACGTAACTTGCGGCCAATATTCCTTAAATCCCTAGCTGTCACAGTCTTGGAGGTCCCATAATCGGATTGTTTCTTCCTTGGTGCTCAAGTGGATAAATAAATGTCATATTATTATGGTTTTCTG
>NC_142947.1:37473310-37480810 GCF_046866305.1 Octopus bimaculoides | reverse complement strand
CTCACACACACACACACACATACACACACACACACACACACACAATCACGCACACGCACACAATCACACTTAGAAGTACTGACGCGTACACTTCTTGTAGCGGCAAGGACGGAAGGCAAAGGTTTTGGACGTATCTTAAAAGAGAGACAGTCACGCATGGACGGATACTAATTTTCAAACACGAGACACACACACACATGCGCATGTACGTGTGTGTGTGTGTGTGTGTGTGTGTGTGTGTGTGTGTGTGTGTGTGTGTGTGTGTGGTTTGTACAGACAGACGGACAGTAAAACGTGTTCTTTCTTTGTGTGTGTGAAATGATATTCACATACGGCCAGACATATTACGCACATACATACACAGGAAAAAAAGAAACACATGTTAACATGGACACGGACACACAGACACAAAGTTATACACAAAAACATCCATCCAGACGGACACACAGTAAAACACCCGCTCATGTTTTAACATACATACCTACAAAAATATTTACACATGTAGCATACACACACACACACATACACACACATACACACACGTGTATTTACATATATATATATATATATATATATATATATATATATATATATATATATATATATATATATATATAAGGGTGTGAGAATATACATGTATACATGTATACATATGAGTATGTGTGTGTATGAATATATATGTGGAAATATGGATATGTGTATACTTATATATATACATATATATATATATATATATATATATATATATATATATATATATATATATATATGAATGTACATATATATATATATATATATATATATATATATATATATATATATATATATATATATATATGCATGTATGTGTATGTGTGTGTATTTTGCATTGCATACATAGAATCATATACAACACACATGTCTAGTAAATGTACACTCAGAACGCGTACACGCATACACACACACACACACACACACACACACACACACACACACTCACACACACACACACACACACACATTCACTAAAACCATTATTAAGCCACTGACACAAGGCAGACCATCTCATTCTTACACAAACACATAGAAAGACTGACGGACACGTCGACACATGCAAAATCGAAAGCAAACACGCGCACGCACATACACACATACACACACACACACACACACACACACACACACACACACACACACACACACACACAACTAAACTCAGTCACCGACACACGCATACATACACATATAGATGCATACTTATACATATATATATACATACATCATACATAAGTACAAACATTCATGCGTACATATAGAAATACATAACCACACGTATACGAGTTAACGGGAACAATTTTATGCGGTCGTTCAGTTTGCGAGAAATAGCAACCAAACTACTGTCATACCCTTCACTTTCAGAATAGACAGGACACAGTGGGGATGGTCATAAATGGATTATCTAACCTCGATCAGACTAACCCGGATATAAATATGTCACTGATGCATCCAATCCCTCATTCTCTTTAACGCGCACACATGCATGCATCCATTTATCCTTACATATACAAATACACTCACACACACACACATATATGTACGCATGTGTGTATTTGTGTGTGTAAATAGAGAGAGAGAGATTGGGTGCTATCACAGGCCGCAGAAGTACTCATATATATATATATATATATATATATATATATATATATATATATATATATATATATATATATATGTATATATACAGCCTCTCGTCGATAGCGCCAAAAGGGCAAGTCGGCAAAATGGATCCGTACCTTTGGAAGAAGGATTGGCTCCGAGGACCGGGTCGGTAGGACCCCGTTTAATTGGAGCTGAATTTCAGCGGACAACAAAATTATGCATACATACATTCACACGCGCGCGCGTATATATATATATATATATATATATATATATATATATATATATATATATATATATATATATATATATATATTCAATAATGGGATAAAAATCTTTTACAAGAATTTTATCAGGAAGCTAGTGTGTTTATTTGGGAAGTCTAGTGTGTGGCATTATTCTGTAGTAATGCCCTTATATAAATATATATATATATATATGTATGTATATATATAATATTTGTATGTATGTACGTACGAGTGTGTGTATGTATCTATGTGTGTATTATATGTGCGTGTGTGTCTATTTGTTAGTATGATTGAGTATGTATGTATGTATGTATGTATGTATGTATGTATATGAGCGACAAAAAACAATGTGACAACGAATAATGAATGATAACGTGTGTGTGTGTGTGTGTGTGTGTGTTTATATATATATACATATATATATATATATATATATATATATATATATATATATATATATACACACATACATATACATAAAGGCAGAAACGGAAACAAAAATAATATATGATAAACAATAAACAATAAACACGTTGCCAAACATATATATATATATATATGTATATATATAAATTCCTTCCAAAGAGTTCAATACTTACGGAACGAATCCGACACCTGTTCTTCGTCGATCCAAAGCTGTAAGCGATTCGGATGACCCGAATTACAAGGAGAAATTCTGCCGTGCCAAAACAAATAGAGTAGCGTCAGGTAAATAGCTCTCATCCTCTTTTCATTCGCTATATACAACAACAAGCTTTATAAAGTCCGCCCGACCAAACTCCGCCGTCTCTACTTCTTCAACTTTCACTCTTGTTATTTTTTCTTTACCTCTTTTGTTGTTTGTGCGTTTGTTGTTTGTCGGGGGAGTAAGGTAAGGGGTGTTTCCTTTGTTTTTTGGTCTTGTTTTCGTTTTTGTCTTCTGTTTTTTTGTCTTTGAGTTTTTTGGTATGTTTTAGGGTTACTCCCGAACACACACACATTCTGTTTCCTCTTCACTGCCTATATATATATATATATATATATATATATATATATATATATATATATATATATATATATATATATATATATATATACATATATATATATATATATATATATGTTCTATCTTTCACCCTCTTTCTGTTTCTCTCTCTCTCTCTCTCTCTCTCTCACTCTCTCTCTCTCACGCTCCCTTTCTCACTCTCACACTGTCGCTCTCTTTCTACCTCATTCATTCTCTCTCTATTTCTGTATATGTATATATGTGTGTGTGTATGTATGTATGCATGTATGTATGTATGTAGATATGTATGTATGTATGTATGTATGTATGTATGCGTGTGTGTTTATGTATGTATATATATATATATATATATATATATATATATATCGTTTACAGCTTCATCTATTTCCAGTTCCACCGTTAAAAACGATTAATATATATATATATATTATACGTTATATGTTTTATATATATATATATATTATATATATATTGTATCCTCTGTCTATTGCTGTTTCTGTCAGTTCCTTTTTCTAAGATCCTGTTTTGTTAAAGAGATGTCACACGCCAGGCTTGGTTCTGCTTTTTATATATAATTCTTCTTTCTTTCCGCCTTTGGTAGCAAAAAAAAAAAGAAAAAAAAACATGAGAAAATGGAGGCGCCGTCGTCGAGCAACGTTGTTGGGTTTGTCTCTATTTCTTTTGTATTCTCTCACTCTATTTATCTTACTATCCATCAAGGTCTCTCTCTCTCTCTCTCTTTATCTCCTACTCTCTCTCTCTCTCTCTCTCTCTCTCTCTCTCTTCCTCTTTCTCTGTATTACTCAGAATTTCTCTCTTTCTCATTCTGTTATATATATGTGTGTGTATGTGTATATATATATATATATATATATATATATATATATATATATATATATATATATATATATATATATATATGTCTCTGTGTGTGTGTGTCTGTGTGTATCGCTTACCCTTTTATTTGTTTCAGACTGCGGCCATACTAGGGCAACGCCTTCAAAAAATTTTAGTTGAATTAATCGACCCCTGGTACTTATTCTATCTGTCTTTTCAGCCGAACTGCTAAGTGATGGGGACGTAAACACACCAACACCAGTTGTCAAGCAGTGGTTGAAGACAAACATAGACACCGACACACACGCACACATTTACACACACACACACACAGATATATACACGTGTGACAGGCTTCTTTCAGTTTCCGTCCACCAAATCCACTCACAAGACCATGGTCGGCCAGAGGCTATAGTAGAAGACACTTGCTCAAGGTGCTGCGCAGTGAGACTGAACCCCCGAACTATGTGGTTGAGAACCAAGCTTCTTACCACACAGGCACGTTTGCGCCTATTTATTTCTCTTTTTTTTTTTTAATTAATTAATTAAACTAATTTTTGTTTCTGTCCAGAAAATCAAAAATAAGTTTAAGGTAACAGAATTATTAATGCACGTAGCTGATGTTCTTTCTACAGTTGATGTCATCACAGTTATTTTTACAACTGGAATAGCAGAATCGTTATACTCCTTACTCTTTTTTCTCTTTTACTTGTTTCAGTCATTTGACTGCGGCCATGCTGGAGCACCGCCTTTAGTCGAGCAAATCGACCCCAGGACTAATTCTTTGGAAGCCTAGTAATCATTCTATCGGTCTCTTTTGCCGAACCAAGCGATGTTGGGGGGACAAACACAGACATACAAACATATACACACACATACATATATACGACGGGCTTCTTTCAGTTTCCGTCTACCAAATCCACTCACAAGGCTTTAGTCGGCCCGAGGCTATAGTAGAAGACACTTGTCGAAGGTGCCACGCAGTGGGAATGAACCCGGAACCATGTGGTTGGTAAGCAAGTTACTTACCACAGAGCCACTCCTTATAGTGACAGAAAAAAATGTATTCCTCGATGCATTTGCTATGACTCTCTACATTCTGAGTTCAAATCCCACCGAGGTCGAACTTTGTCTTTACTCTTTCAGGGGTCGAGAAAATAAAGTACCAGTCAAGTACTAGGGTTGTTGTAATCGAGTCACCCCCACTCCACTAATATTACAGGCGATAAGGCAGCGAACTGACAGAACATTTAGTTTATCGGACTAAATGCTTAGCGGCATTTCGTCCGTCTTTACGTTCTGAGCTCAAATTCCGCTGAAGTCGACTTAGCCTTTCATCCTTTCGGGAATCGATAGAATAAGTACCAGATGAGTACTGGGGTCGATGTAATCGACTTACGCCCATTTCCCAGACTTGCTGGCCTTGTGCCAAAATTTGAAATCATTATTATAAACAAATCGAGGTTTTTAAACAAGAAACATTTTATTGTGTAGAGTTTATACTTTAACCTTCTGTCGTTAAGGCAATAACAATATCACAAGTAAGTAGCTTGGAGTAGTATAAATTGTATTACACTTACATTCTTATTATCGTCATTGTGTCCGTCTTTGCGTTCTGAGTTCAAATTCCGCCGAGGTTGACTTTACTCTACATTCTTTTGGAGTTAATAAAATAAGTACCAGTTGAGTACGGGGGTCGGTGAAATCGACTTACCCACTACCCCGAAATTGCTGGCCTTGTGCCAAAATTTGAAACCAATATAATTACGTTCTCAAAGCTATACTTCTGAAACAAATTTTCAGTAGATTAAGATTGATAGTTCTTTCAAATTTTGGTACAAGGTCAGCGATTTCAGGGTAGGGGACAAGTCGATTACATCGACCCCAGTGCTCAATTGGAGCCTATTTTATCGACCCAGAAAGAATGAAAGGCAAAGTCGACCTCGGTCGAATTTGAACTAAGCATTTTGCTTGGCGCAAGTAACGATTGAGCCGACTCGCCGCCTTGAACAATATTCTAATATTCTTACACAACACTAATATAACATCATGCATTAGGAATGGCTGAAAATCCTTAACTCTCTGAGATCTAACCCTCTTTAGATAAATTTGGACTTTCATCCTTCCGGAGTAGGGGATTCATGAAAATAAAGATACTGGGGAGACCTTTGAGATGGGGATGTTCAAGGGGTTACATCATATCTGAACCCGGGAATTTCCTGAAATCTCAGAAAATGTTTGTACATGGGTGAAGACTGATAATCACAGAAATAATGGAGGTACGAAAGAAATGTTGCCCCTCTCTGAAAGGCATTGATCGAAGTTGTTATTTACCCCCCCGCCCCCCATCATCCCTGATCAATCAGACTCATGTTCGAAAGCGTTCCAGCCATAAAAACCCAGAATTTATTTTTTAAGACGGTAGGGTGTGATATGCAGGGGATCTGGCTTCTGTTTTTAACAGATCAATCGATCAAGTGATGGCTCCCTTTGGCTGTTGTAGTGCACTTGTATTAGTGGTGTTTGATGATGTAAGTCCCTTAAACTTTTCTCTGTCTTGTGTGTCACATGTGATACGCAGGGTATTTCTCTGGCATCCATGAATATCATACGCATTCCCAATTTTTTTTTTAAACCACCAGAATAACTTGGGACTTATTGAAAGGGAAGTTTTATATTACACAGAACGTGTGAAACAAGAGTTAACTAAAGGTCTGAAGACTAGGCATGGATGTTTAGGGAAAATTTTAAGGAAAATTTATGAAAATACTTTGGACAAGCAAAGGATTGAGGAATTTTAGAGACATCAGCATAGACCTGTGTTTCTTCAACCTTTGCCTGTTCTGGATGTCTCATGATACACAAGACACGTTTTTCCTGGCATCCTTCCAATTATATACGATACATTTTCCTAGTTTTTTTCAGTCACTGGAGTAACTTGGGAATTATGACAGGAAAGCTTTGTATTATTCAGAACTAGCTAAAAGGCCGCACTCCGTGCGGACTTTTGTGCCTGCAGAGGACGAATTGGGCCTGCGGGCCCAAACTAAAGAGAGCTGAATAGTATAACTATAATACGTTTATAATGACTATATGCTCTGGTGGTGTTTGATCAGAGGTTAAGGATGAATGAGAATTAATCCTGTAATGCAATCATTCTATTGTTCCAGGCATAAGTTGAATTCCAACTGTTGGCCAATTTGTCCCAAAGTTCTTATCTCGACGTAAAATTAACGAAACAAATATAATTCGTCTTCCCCTTGATCTCTGACGTCATCTGACAAACGCCAACCAAGATAGCGTGAATCAGCCAAGCTTACCTGCTAGAAGTAGCAACCCAAATGCTTTTAAATCAGACTCCAATGCTGGATGTTCAAGAACCAAATGAAGTGCAGATTTTCAATCTCAGGATCATTCTGATTCCAAAAAGATATATGTCTATGTAGAGCAAATGTAGACTGAGATACAGGGGTCCCAGACAGACAGAATTTTGCTTTTATTAAAATAGATGCATGAAGCACATACAAAAAAAAAGGCTCAAAAAGATGTGGATGTTTAGGACAAACTTATGAAAATGCTTTGAACAGGTAAAGAGTTAGGTTATTCCAATATCTGTCTACATCCAACAAAATACAACTGCAAAAACATTCTGTCATGTGTATTCCAGGTGCAAGCGTAGCTGTGAGGTGAGAAGCTGGCTTCCCAACCACATGGTTCCGGGTTCAGACCAACTGTATGGTACTTTGGGCGAGTGTCTTCAACTATAGCCCC
>NC_142947.1:37323310-37468310 GCF_046866305.1 Octopus bimaculoides | reverse complement strand
TATATACAGAGAGAGAGAGAGAGAGATCTGTGAGTATTACGTAAGGCTAAAGATGGGAGCGATGACCTCCCTCGCAAATACTATACGCGGACACAAATTGTGTGTCGATAGCCAGCTGGAAAAGATGTTTTCCTTTGGCTAAAACAACAGTAACATCGTCCTGTATAGGACTGCCACGCTATGTTGGCACATAAACATTACAATCAGGTACTGTTACTGCATTTCTCTCGCTCAGAGATTTAAAACATGTCGCTTTTCTCGATGTGTGTGTGTGTGTGTGTGTGTGTGTGTGTGTGTGTGTGTGTGCGTGTGTGTGTGTGTGTGTGTGTGTCTGTCTGTCTGTCTGTCCAATAGAATAAGTACTAGGCTTACAAAGAATAAGTCCTGGAGTCGATTTCTTCGACTAAAGGTCGTGCTCCAGCATGGCCGCAGTCAAATGACTGAAACAAGTAAAAGAATAACAAAAAGAACAATATATATATGACGGGCTTCTTTCAGTTTCCGTCAAACAAATCCACTCAGAAGGCTTTGGTCGGCTCGAAGCTACAGTAGAAGATACTTGCCCGAGATGCCATGCAGTGGGACTGAACCCGGAACTGTGTGGTTGGGAATCGAGATTTTTGCAGATTCATCAGAAGCGATAAATTTCAGAACTCATTACGTTGTAGATGTGTAAATGTAAGCTATTGTTTAATACATTGTAACTGTAAAACTAATGATTCCAGTACTCCGAGTTACACGATTCCGATCGTTCGGCTGGTAATCTAACCCTGTTTTTCCTTGAAATATCTGTTGTTTGAATATATTTTGTAATACTATATTAAAGTTATCAAGAAAACACTTATCTTTATACATCATTTTTTTTAAAACTTTGTGAGCGACACGTTCAAAAACGGTTGTTTCAAGCTCGTGTTTTTCATTTCATTTCTGCATCTCGTGGGAATACTCGAAACGTCTTAAACTTCTTAGAAGTGAGGTTACTCTAATAACTTTCCTCGTGAAATCGTGTCGTTGTTTCAGTAAAATTTGAAAGAGATATTTTTTATAAAGGGTATCTATTTATGCACAACTCAGCGTGAGACACAAGCACTGAAATAAATTTAAATATTAGAAAGCCAGGTTGTAAGAGTAATACTAAGAACGTATGCACATTCCTTCTATGCTTTTAATGTGAGGAAAAAAAGAGTGGGTGGATCTATTGACAAACTGTTTCACGGTTTGTTGAGCGCTCCTCAGAGAAGCTGTACGCAGTTTCCTTCCTAATACATACATACATACATACATACATACATACATACATACATACATTATGTACCAACAAATTTGCGCAAAACCTAGAAATATGCGGTTTCACGAAGAAAGAGCAAAGAAAGACTGGCGCAGATTCTCCAAATCCAGTTTATTAGTGGCAGAGTGAAGATTTGTAAGACATTCCAAATATTCTCCATCTGAGACTCTTATTAAAATAGACGCACACCCTCTGATGTATGCATCGAGAGTTCAATCAGCACACCAACTCAAACACGTTTTTACAAACACCGGGAACTCTCTTAACTTGAAATGTCGTGTCATTTTGTTAGCAACCGGCTTGAACTCTCTCAAGAAGACCTGAAAGAAAACTGAAAGAAAAATCATACATATGTAAAAAGATGGGAGACAGAAAACAGAATTCACGAGACTCTTTATTCAAAACCACTACAATCGTTTCGACGTGTAGTTTGCAGGTGATACGCTGTACAATCAACTGTCATGCATTATAGGTGCAGATTCATCTCCTCAGGTGACTTTTCAAAAAGTACCTCGTTTTTTAACTAGCTACTTCGGTTATTTCTATAACAATACATTTTAGTTAATGTAACGTTCCATTCGTCTCCATAGTGAACTGAAATAGGATGAAAGAATTCTTCTCGTGTAAGCAATAAAACCATAAAAAATATATACTGCTATTGACATCAGATAGCTGAATATTATGGACAGCCTTTAAGGAGCATACTACATGATTTCTATTTGAATATAAAATTATGACACACACACACACACAGATACACACACATATATATACATATGCATATAAATATATACATATATATATATATATATATATATATATATATATATATATATATATATATATATATATATACACAGTAGAACAGTGTCTTCGGTATGAGAAGACAGTATGAGGAGTATACGTAAGCCTATGCTATCGTAATACAAAAGCATTACAAAATATTACGAAAGTATTATAAAAGCCTTAGAGTGCCTTTAGTAAATTAGAATTTACTAAGGGAAGATGAATGAGGTTAAATTGGATTTGCGCTCACAGGTTTACGATATATATATATATATATATGTATATATATATGTGTATATTATATATATAAGATAATAAGAGTGAAAAAACTACAGAAGGCTTGTGTTACATGGTTAAAGTATATATTTAAATTAAGTCAGAAAAATGTTAGAAAAATGTTAGAAAATCTTTTTGGTATATAAACATTGTATTTTGAGAAATAACCGGTTTCGTGTTGTCTTTTCAAATTTCTCTACTTCATTGTAACGTGTTCGCTCCAGAGCGAACACGTTCAGAGCGAACACGTTACAATGAAGTAGAGAAATTTGAAAAGACAACACGAAACCGGTTATTTCTCAAAATACAATGTTTATATACCAAAAAGATTTTATAACATTTTTCTAACATTTTTCTGACTAAATTTAAATATATACTTTAACCATGTAACACAAGCCTTCTGTAGTTTTTTCACTCTTATTATCTTTTATACATCCAACCACGTGCTTTCACATACCAACTTTCTCACCTATATATATATATATATATATATATATATATATATATATATATATATATATATATATATATATATATATATATACACACATACATATATATATATATATGTATGTATGTATGTATGTATATTAATATTTAACAGAAGCAACAGGTCCGAGAGTTTCATATATATATATATATATATGTATGTATGTATGTATGTATGTATATTAATATTTAACAGAAGCAACAGGTCCGAGAGTTTCATATATATATGTGTGTGTGTGTGTGTGTGTGTGTGTGTGTGTGTGTGTGTGTGTGTGTGTGTATAAAGAGTATAATGAGAGAAAAGGATAAAGAGACCAATGGCAAAGTTAGAAATATATTTTATGGATAATGTCTTACAGCTGTTTCAGGGAAAATCCAATGTATCCCTTCATCGGAGACGGTACACATATACATATACATATACATATATACGACGGGCTTCTTTCAGTTTCCGTCTACCAAATCCACTCACAAGGCTGTGGTCGGCCCGAGGCTATAGCAGAAGACACTTGCCCAAGGTGCCACGCAGTGGGACTGAACCCAGAACCATGTGGTTGGTAAGCAACCTACTTACCACACAGCCACTTTTTTTTTTTTTTTTGTTATCTTATACAGACATTTCAAAGACAAAAAGAAAAACATTTTATGGCAGCAAACTTAGAGAAAAAAACTGCTTGAAATTGATTGTTTTAGCGTCGTCTTAAGGACGTTATTTCAAAAGTTGATTTTTTGGCAAATCACGCGTTCAAATAATCGCTTTTCTTTGCCTCGTGTTCCCGGAATCTCTTCCGTGATAGTCCCAGGTGGAACGCCTTTGATCACAGATCAGCTCGATCAGGGCTGACCTATAATTGAGGTCAGCGACGGACCGGCGTCCCGTTCAAGAGTGTGGTTGTGATCTCGTTCACTTATGCGCCATGGAACCCAGGTAACCGAGGGCTATCAGCCCTACGGCTCGAAACAGTACTTTACTTTTACTGTGTGTGATTTAAGAATTATTTGGTTGTTATTTCTCGCAGATCGATGAACACATAAAGGATCCCTCGTTAGCTTATGGGGAGTTGTTGTGGATCTTTCTGATTTGACGGGCAACACTTTTCATTAATGTTTTATGTAGTGTTTTTGGTACCGAAACACTTTCAAACTTCGTATACTTGTATATTTTGTGTTATAGAACAGATAAAAAATTTTGTATTCGAAGTTATTTCATGTTGTTGTCGTTGTTGTTTATTTCTAGCAGGCTTATAACTCATAATCAAAGCGTTCCAATCGTGACCATTCCATTTTCCCGACAGTTTATCCAGGTCTACATCCGATGAGTCGTTTCTCTCTCTTATGTTGGTTGTGTGCGGTGTGAGAGAAATTTGGCTGCTATTTCTGGCAGATGATCAGCCACGATGAGGCTCTCTCATTGCGAGTGATGTCCCCAGCTGCGGTGAGAGTCAACATAGCCTTTTGTCCTTCCGGTGTCGAAATTGATGAAGATTAGGTAGGTCTTGTAGATTTTAGACAGTGGGTGATGGGTTGTCAGGGTGACAGGAAATACCCACCCTTCCATCCACCTCCACCGAAGTTAGAGAGGTTAACAAGAAACTGTTATAGTTTGTCAAGTGGACACAAAAAGGAAACACACATCTACAAACACTGTTACGTACGCACATACACACGCTCTACACACATATACCCCCACTACACATCAATAAATACATGAATAAATAAATAAATAAAATGAGATCTGATAATATATAATAAACCACTAAAATTTGGAGGAGATAGACTGACGAATGGTTGTCTATGTCGAGTCAACAAACGATGGAGCCTTCATGCGGTCGTACATCTCGCTAGAAATATCAGCTAGTCGTCTTCAAATGCACACCTGTCTTTAATACCTTTAATGAAGTAAAAAAAAAAACTGCAGAACACGTTGGTCAATATAGGGTCAAGATATATAAAAAAATACGAGATGATGGATCTTTCTGATTTGATGAGCAACACTTTTCATTTATGTTTTATGTAGTGTTTTTGGTACCGAAACACTTTCAAACTTCGTATACTTGTATATTTTGTGTTATAGAACAGATAAAAAATTTTGTATTCGAAGTTATTTCATGTAAAAAAATTGTCGTATTTCGGTAATTTCAACCAATCACTGACGTCTATTGAGGTGAAAACAATTACTGCTATGGATTGTCAACAAAACGTTGTGTGGTGTAATGGGATCTTTTCCCTTGAATAAAATTAGTGCCGTTGTTTGTCAACAACAACTATCGGTGGTACTTTTATTTATGACACCGTTCGTGTGTTTCCTTTTTGGTAAACATTGCACATTGCTGCATATTCTTTTCTACTCTAGGCACAAGGGTGTTAGAAGCACCTACATTGCTAGAAATAAAAGCTACAGCATTAGAGCATTTTAGCTCTCATTTCTAGCAACGTAGGTGTTTCTAATACCCTAGTCGCATTTAGTGACAATTGTATATATATATATATATATATATATATATATATATATATATATATATATATATATATATATATATATATATATATATATATATATATATACATATATATATATATATATATATATATATATATATATATATATATATATATATATATATATGTATATATATATATATATATATGTAACTGTAACATTTTAAAACTGCTCCAGCCACCTCGTGAAGGCTCCCATACATACATATATCTATATCTATCTATCTATCTATATATATATATATATATATATATATATATATATATATATATATATATATATATATATATATATATAAACACACACAGGGTGTTTCAAAAAATTTGATATCATTTGAGATGCAAATATCACAGAAACTACATAGTCAAAGGAAATGAAACGAAACAGGCTTAATGCTGAGCAACATAAGATTTATTCCCCCAAATTTGAATGAGAAATTCAAGGGTATGTGGATTCCATGAACGATTTCACAAACGTTGAATATGTGCACCGCCTGCATACTCAACTGTGGCATGGGGATTTTCTTCGCCACAAATGCGAACGTTATGTTTATTGACTTTGCCATTCGTATGAAATATGGCCTCATCACTGAAAACAAGACGTTCCTTGAACTCGACTTCTTCAAGTTTCTCTTGCATATCAACTTGTTTGCGCTTTCACTTGTCATCTGCCATTATGGCCTGGGCAAGCTGCAGCTTGTAGGGTTTCATTGGCAAGCGTTTCCTCAGGACGCGCCAAACTGTCGTTGGAAGAATCTGGGTTTCCAGACTTGTTCTTCTTGTGGACTATTTGGGGCTTCACAAGAGTTTTTGGCGAACCCACTCGACCGTCTCTTCCGGTCTTGGTGGTCGTCCAGATCCCTTTGCCCTGCACAGACAGCCTTCCTCTTTGAATTTTGTGTGCCATGTCCAAATCTGCATTGCCGTTGGTGACTTTTTAGAGAACTCTCTCACAAATGCACGCTGCACAGTCTTGTTCGACCGTGTTCGAGCATACACCAACACATAAGACACCTTTTCCCTTCCAGTGAACGCCATTTCTATACCTGAAAAGATGAGCGTACCAAATATTAAACATACAATTTTGACCTGTTTCTACACACGCTGTTAAAATTTGAAGTTATTAGATTGCAAAATGATGTCAAATTTTTTTGAAACACCCTGTGTATATACATATACATATATATATATATATATATATATATATATATATATATATATATATATATATATATTATATTATATTATATTATATTATATTATACAGAGAGATGGAGTCAGAGAGAGACAAACATATGCACATTAATGAGTAAACGAACGATAAAAAACGAAGCATTGAACACTCTTGGGTATATATATATATATATATATATATATATATATATATATATATATATATATATACTTACAGGAGACATTCAGGCGCAGGGGTGACTATGTGGTAAGTGGCTTACTTCCCAATCACATGGTTCCGGGTTCAGTCCCACTGCGTGGCACCTTGGGCAAGTGTCTTCTACTATAGCCTCGGGCCGACCAAAGCGTTGTGAGTGGATTTGGTAGATGGAAACTGAAAGAAGCCCGTCGTATATGTGTATATATATATATGTATGTGTGCGTGTGTATATGCTTGTGTGTCTGTGTTTGTCCCCCCAACTTCGCTTGACAACCGATGCTGGTGTGTTTACGTTCCCGTAACTTAGCGGTTCGGCGAAAGAGACCGATAGGATAAGTACTAGGCTTACAAAGAATAAGTCCTGGGGGTCGATTTCCTCGACTAAAGGCGTTGTGCTCCAGCATGGCCGCAGTCAAATGACTGAAACAAGTAAAAGAGAGAGTAAAGAGTATATATATTGTGTGTGTGTGCGTGTGTGTGTGTGTGTGTGTGTGTACATTTATACACACATACATACACACAAACCCATAGATAATGTATCTGAGAAAACATAAAACGTTTATTTTCTCTAATAATTTTCGCTCGGGATCGAGAGGAGTCTGAAGAAAGAAAGACAATGAAATGTTATAATAAGTGGATTTCTCCAGATAAAAGAAAAAAACAGAAAAGAAAAAGAAAAGATCCTGCCATTTAATATTTCGAGGATAGGGGTTTGTTACGTTCATAACTTCCCCCCTTAAAAGCATTAACGCTTCGAGTCACCGGAAACTTAACTTTCTATTATAGGGCACACGCATTATTTAATTACTTCTAAACCGTCCCACATCTCATCACGTACCACGCACACACACACACACACACACGAACACGTGCACACACACACACGCACATATACTCACACACACATACACACACACTCATATATGAATCTTCAACTCTGTGTGTGTGTGTGTGTGTGTGTGTGTGTACGTACGTGTTTGCGTGCGCCTTTTTCTGCTTCATACTTTCTCCTAACCTTAATCTCATTCTGTCTCCCCCCCCTTTCCCCGCTCTCTCACACTCTCTCTCTCCCTCCCTCTCTCCCTCTCTTTCTCTCACTCACTCTCTTGTTTCCATGTCTCACATACACACGCACACACATTCACACACACACATATACACACATGCACACTCACACTATATTGCTCTGTATCTCTCTCTCTCTCTCTATTTCTCTTGTTACTGCCCACTCACTCACCCCATGTTCCTTCTCTCTTTCTCTCTCTCCTTTTTCTGTCCACATCTCTCCCCCTCCCTCCCTCCCTCTCTCACTCTCTTTCCTTCTCCTCCTTCTTCTCCCTACTTCCTCTCACTTCTACTCCATCCTGACTGACGAATGAAATAGCAGCGCGTATTTTTCATTTCATTTCGTTCCTTTGGCGCTGAGACACACACACACACACAAGCATTTTCTGTTACCACAATCTATTTTGGATTAATAATAACGTCTCTCTTAAAATACAAACTGGTAAACGGAGACAGAATTGTCGACAGATTCTTTGCAGTTAGCATTATTGACAACAAGGCGGAGCAACATGTTAAGAGGGCGGGATTATAAGTATTAACTTGGCTTCAGAGGAATTTTCCGCATTTTGTTTCTCGCCTGTCTGTTAATGTTGCTTTGTTTTGAGCATACCTACACATGTGTGCCCCAGCTTCCAACTTTGACTTTATTTCCTCATAATATTTAAGAACAAAAAAGGGTATTTTTCTTTTACAGAAATTTTCTTCGAATACGCTTCAAATGATGTAAGCTCGATCACCTTTGCCCTTTCTTTTACTTAATTCTTTTACTTATTTGATTGCAGTCATGCTGAAGCAACCACCTTAAAAAAAGATTTTGTCGAACAAGTTTGACACCAGTACCTCTATTTTTTCAAGCCTGTTACTTATCATATCGAACTCTTCTTGCTGAACCGCTAGATTTCGGGGACATAAACACACGCGTATATATATATATATATATATATATATATATATATATATATATATATATATATATATATATATTCGCCATGCTTGATCGCTAAATCTACACGTTTTTGTTTTTTTTTTCATTCTCTCTCTGTTTATTTTCTCATACTCCTTTCTGTTTAAGAGCGTAGGCTCGAAATGTAAAAGACTTTTTCATTTTCCCCAGCGTCAAACTAATACACCTGCTTGCTATTCATACACCTGTCTTCGTCTTTTGTTTTCCTATAAATTTCAACTCTGTGTGTGTGTGTGTGTGTGTGTGTGTAGGCGCAGGAGTGGCTGTGTGGCATGTAGCTTGCTTACCAACGACATGGTTCCGGGTTCAGTCCCACTGCGTGGCACCTTGGGTAAGTGTCTTCTACTATAGCCTCGGGCCGACCAAAGCCTTGTGAGTGGATTTGGTAGACGGAAACTGAAAGAAGCTCGTCGTATGTGTGTGTATGTGTGTGTGCGGGCATGTATGTGTGTGCGTGTGTGTGTGTGTATGTGTGTATGTGTGGTGTGTGTTCCCCTGTCATCCATCGCTTGACAACCGATTTTAGTGTGTCTACGTCCCCGTAGTCTAGCGGTCCGGCAAAAGAGACTGATAGAATAAGTACTAGGCTTACAAAGAATAAGTTCTAGGGTCGATTTGTTCGACTAAATGCAGTGCTCCAGCATGGCTGCAGTCAAAATAGCTGAAACAAATAAAAAAATATATATATACACATAACGCCGGTGTTTTAATGGTGGCAGCTGATGAAGGATATGTTCTCTATGTGGCCTGGTTGTTTGTTGTACCTTGTTTATCATTTTGTCCATGTTCTTTTGCAACGTCGTGTACCCCGTTATGTATCTATATGTACATGTAGATGAAGGTATGTACATACATGTACATATATATGCATATACTCATATATTGTTTATATATATATAGTTCAAAACTTACTTGCAGGGATGACGCGTGCGTTCGATCCTCTTCGAAACGCCTGTGTTAGAATGGTGGCAGCTGATGAAGGAAAATGTTCTCTATGTGGCCTGTGTGTTTTCTGTACTCTGGTTATTATTATTTTTTTGTCTACGTTTTGTTTGTAACGTCCTGTACCCAGATATGCACCTATATATACAGGTAGATGTAGGTATGCACATACCTGTACGTATATATGCATATACACATTTATTATTTGTTTTATATATATATATATACATATATATATATATATATATATATATATATATATATATATATATATATATATATATATATATATATATATATAGGCGCAGGTGTGGCTGTAATCGACCAGCATCCTTCCCCAAAATTTCAGATCTTCTGCCTAAAGTAGAAAGGATTATTTTTATGGTATTTTTTATTTCAAATTCAGCCGAGGTAAACTTCGCCTTTCAATGTTTCGGTATCGATAGAATAAGTATAAATAAGGCACAGGGATCGAGGGATTTGCTGGTCCTGTGCCAAAATTTGAAACCATTGCCATCATCATCATCATTATTATTATTATTATTATTATTATTATTATTATTATTATTATTATTGTGATGATGATGATGATGAAGGCGGTGAGCTGGCAGAATCGTTAGCACGCCGGGCGAAACGCTTAGCGGTATTTCACCCGTCGCCACGTTCTGAGTTCAAATTCCACTGAAGGTGACTTTACCCTTCATCCTTTCCGGGTCGATAAAATAAGTACCAGTTGAACAGTGGGATCGATGTAATCGACTAGTCACCCCCACTATCCAAAAATTGCTACCCTTGTGGCAAAATTTTCAGTTATTACTACTATTACTATTATTATTATTATTCCCCACCGCTCAAAATTACTGCCCTTGCATACTAATAAGAAAGGATTATTTTACGATATTTTGTAGTTCTATTCTTCCTCTACAACTTTTGTTTTATCGCTTTTGAAATTTGAATAAATTTTACCTCTTTTCAACCGTATGGCGCTGGAGTAGCAAATAGAAAAGAGAGGAAAACAACGAATGTATCTGACAACCAGTGCCAGCGCTTAGGGCATCAAGAGAAGGAGGTGCACCGCAGAAACGGTAAATGGTTTACGGCACAAAAGAAATCACTTCAAATTTTCTTAAATAATATTCGAAGTGATTTGTATGGTCGGTAATATAATTTCGAAGTGTTCATGGTACCACAGTGAGGATCTGATCAAAGACTTTACAATTTAAAAAAAGTAGGAGAAAACTTTTCAGATACAAATAAAATGGAAGTATACGGAAATACTGAAATACTGAAATAAACATTATTTTCTATTTTACCATTAGTTTTGTTTCATTTCGAAAAACAAAAAATTATTTTATGGTTTATTATTGTTTATACTTTGAATTACAGGTATATGAGAGCACCCAAATCTTCTAAATGCTTAGGGCCTCTACGGGTCTCAATCCGGCCCTGATCAGTACCCTTCATAGCCTGGGCTATTTTTTATATTGTCCTGTCAACATCTCAGAATATTTGTTTTTCTATTTTACCAATAGGGATGTAACTAAAGAGGTTATTACAGCTTTCCGTTGTGGCAAAATTTGAAATTATTATTTTCATCATCATCATCAATATTGTTGTTGTCGTTGTCGTTATCGTTGTCGTTGTCGTTGTTGTTGTCGTTGTTGTTGTTGTTGTTGTTGTCATCATCATCATCATCATCATCATCATCATCATCATTATTATTATTTTTTTTTTTTTTTTATTATTATTATTATTATTAGGAATCTTTTCGTATATGTATTCTGTCGGCCAGGTAACCTGAAAATATCAATAGATTTAAAAATTTTGTTTTGTATCAGAAAGAAATAGTTCATTATCTACGGATTGATAATTAATTCTTCTTGATCCAAATTTACTCTTATTGATTTATCGCTCATAGGATCGCGGTTTCGATTCCCAGACCGGGCGTTGTAAGTGTTTATTGAGCGAAAACACCTAAAGCTCCACTAGGTTCCGGCAGGGGATGGTGGCGAACCCTGCTGTACTCTTCCACCACAACTATCTCTCACTCTTACTTCCTGTGTCTGTTGTGCCTGTAATTCAAAGGGTCAGCCTTGTCACGCTGTGTCACGCTGAATATCCTCGAGAACTACGTTAAGGGTGCACGTGTCTGTGGAGTGCTCAGCCACTTGCACGTTAATTTCACGAGCAGGCTGTTCCGTTGCCAACAACTTTGTTATCTGCTGTCATAACCTTTTATGCCTAAGGAGATTGAGTCACGGTGACTGTTACTGTCGAGAGAAACTTGTAACAACTTGTAACAAACAGCTGATTTCCGAAAACACTGACCTTCATGTTTGTACGAGAGGGTGCTGAAAAGTTCCTAGCTTTAAGAATTTCGCGAAAGGCCTGGTTGGAGGCCCAACCTTCCGAGTTCCTTTACAGGGCTTAGAAAAAAATTGAAGGACTGCTGCAATAAGTGTGTGAATCTGAGAGCAGAATATGTTGAATAAAATCATAATTAACAAGTCTTCCTGTATTTTCTTTTACCCAAAGCCAGGAACTCTTCAACACACCTCCTACACACACACACACACACAAACACACGGGGGGGGGGGTGCTAAAAAGTTACCGGCTTTAAGGGTATCGCGAAAGGCCTGGCAGGAGGCCCAACCTTCCGATTTCTTTTACAGGGCTTAGGAAAACTGAAGGACTGCTACAATAAGTGTGTGAATTTGAGAGGGGAATATGGTGAAAAAAATCATAATTAACTGATCCTCCTGTATTTTCTTTTACCCAAAACCAGGAAGTTTTCAGCACCCACTAGTGGACAGTTTGACTATTTCAAATTTGGACCAAAGCGATGATGATTTAAAACAAGTCGAGATTTCATTGGCTGTTGTTCTTTTGGCCATCGCTTTCGATTGGCTAAAATTACCCAAACTTTTAAAAGCTATTAACTCTTTATTCATTGACTTATGGCGAAAATGAATTACATGTCAATGATTACCATACAAAACTACTTCCATACACCAAATATGAAATCCATTGGAACAAAAAAAAATGAAGAAATTTAAAAGTGGCAGCCAAACAGAAAAGATCCCTGGGGTCGATGTAATCAACTTAACCCTCCCCAGAAATTGCCGGCCTTGTGTCAAGATTTGAAAGAATCCTTGGGACGTCCCCCTCATCTATAAATTATTATCATTAGGTATAACCTTGCCGTCTTTTTATCTGGAATACTGTACCATGAACAATATCACATATGTTCATTTACAGGACAGTTTAATTTGAGGGTGAAGTTGGCCGCTGCTTCTAGCCGATCGAGCTAAACATGCAAGGGTTCATCCGAGATGATTTTCTCGAATACAGCACCCACAGCAGTTTTCGAGTAGTAGTAGTAGTAGTAGTAGTAGTAGTAGTAGTAGTAGTAGTAGTAGTAGTAGTAGTAGTAGTAGTAGTAGTGGTGGTAGTGGTAGTAGTACAATAACAACAACAAAGAAGAAGAAGAAGAAGAAGAAGAAGAAGAAGAAGAAGAAGACCCCTTCCAGTTAATTCTTTTTACGTGCCAATCAAGAACTTTTAGAATATTTTATTTATATTAATTATTTTGTTTTATACTGGAAGAGTTGCCGAGGTGTGTGTGTGTGTGTGTGTGTGTGTGTGTGTGTGTGTGTGTGTGTGTGTGTGTGTGTGTGTGTGTGTGTGTGTGTGTGTGTGTGTGTGTGTGTGTGTGTGTGTGTGTGTGTGTGTGTGTGTGTGTAAAGAGATAGAGAGAGAGAGAGAGGTGGGAGAGAGAGAGAGGTGGGAGAGAGAGAGAGGTGGGAGGGAGAGAGAGGTGGGAGAGAGAGAGGTGGGAGAGAGAGAGCGGTGGGAGAGAGAGAGCGGTGGGAGAGAGAGAGAGGTGGGAGAGAGAGAGAGGTGGGAGAGAGAGAGAGGTGGGAGAGAGAGAGAGGTGGGAGAGAGAGAGAGGTGGGAGAGAGAGAGAGGTGGGAGAGAGAGAGAGGTGGGAGAGAGAGAGAGGTGGGAGAGAGAGAGAGGTGGGAGAGAGAGAGAGGTGGGAGAGAGAGAGAGGTGGGAGAGAGAGAGAGGTGGGAGAGAGAGAGAGGTGGGAGAGAGAGAGAGGTGGGAGAGAGAGAGAGGTGGGAGAGAGAGAGAGGTGGGAGAGAGAGAGAGGTGGGAGAGAGAGAGAGGTGGGAGAGAGAGAGAGGTGGGAGAGAGAGAGAGGTGGGAGAGAGAGAGAGGTGGGAGAGAGAGATAGCTTTGACAGATGGTCTTCTGCCAAGCATATGATGGATAATTTGTCACTTGGGACTTACAAGATATTAAATGTACACCCCTGACATTGCCATTAAAATGGACATTGGCATTGAGTAGGGTCTTGTTGTTGCAGTTGCGGTCTGCTATCGAAAATCTAAATTACATGTTGGAAAGAACACGAGCCAGAATGAAAGCCCAGACCGCCCCCACCAAGTCGTTCGAACTTGCTAGAAATAGAAGCTATGTCTATTATAAATGACATACTGTCACCTTAAGTTAAACGTTAGGTAATAGAATCTTAGGTACTTAGATACTTAGATGGTATGGCCACGGTTGGAATCATAGGTTTATATCTATTATCATTTGTTTTTAACTTGCTTCAGTCATTGGAATACGGCCATTCTGGGGAACCGCCTTGAAAATTTTTTTAGTTGAATGAATCGACTCCAGTTATCTATTATTTTTTTTTCAGCAAGGTACTTATTCTATCGTTCTCTTTTACCGAACTGCTAAGCTATGAGGATGTAAACACACCAATACTGGCTTTCAAGCGGTGGTGGGGACAAACACAGACATCAAGACGCATATATATATATATATATTACATACATATAAGAGGGATGACCACTAAGTGGACATCCCTTATGCTAGATGTAGACCCCATGTGGTCTGACCACTAAGAAAAGATTGTTCTCAAGAAAATTCAGCAAACGCCAGAACGTAAGCGACCAAGACAACTGAAAAGATACAAAATATAAAGATTATTCACAAACCCGGTTTCCTTATTACCACTTCCGTAAATGTCCGCAATTCATCACTGGTTTTAAATTGATATTAATCAAATTAATATTCAATTTTTCGCCCTTATTATTTATATATATATATATATATATATATATATATATATATATATATATATATAGACGAACTACTAGCGTTCTACATCAGATTCGCGTTTGGCCGTACGGCTTTTTTATGTTGTTTTCACTGTCCAATTTTTCCTGTCTTGGTTTACGCTTGCCACCTTGGAATCCTCTGTTTAGTTGGTTGATCCACTACTCAGGAAGAGACTATTCTAGAGTACGTCCTGCCTTATCTTCGAAACGTCGAGTTAGAATAGAGGCAGCTGATGAATAATTCCAAGTGGCTTTCTGTTTTCCTATGTGTTCGTTCCGTTGTCTGTAGTTCATTGTTCTAACGTCCTGTACCCTGATATGCATCTGTATACACATGTAGATGAAAGTATATACATATATGTGTGTATACATGCACATATATTTTTTGTATTATATATATATATATATATATATATATATATATATATATATATATATATATATATATATACAAAAATGGGACAAGAACGCAAAACATCCAGACAGACGATACAAAGAAAACAAGGACAGGTCATTCGGAGTTTTCTTTCCTCAGTCGAGTTCCAGATTATCTTAGCAATTTCGGTTGGTTATATTTATATATATATGCACAGTGATACCTCGCACTACGAGTGTAATTCGTTCCATGACCGAGCTTGTCTTGCGAGTTACTCGTTTTACAAATCAATTTTCCCATTGAAATTGACTAAAATATAATCAATCCGTTCCAGCCAACGAAAACCACTCCAAAATAATCTTTTTATGTGTTTTAAAACGGAAAAGTTGTAGTTACAAATAAAATGTCAATTATAAAAAAGAGAATGCAAAAGAAATATGTAAACTGGTTTTATCAACTGAATCACCTTAAAAACAGGACGCTTTGCGTGCTCGTACTGCAGATTTCCGCTCGTACTTCAAGACAGAAATTCACACGAGTCTCGGCTCGTAAAGCAAATTACTCGTACAATGGGGGCACTCGTACCGCGAGGTTCTACTGTATATTCTTTTATTCTTTTGCCCTTTTACTTGTTTCAGTCATTTGACCGCGACCATGCTGGAGCACCACCTTGAAATGTTTCAGTCGAGCAAATCGACCCCGGGGCATTTTTTTAAAGCCTAGTACTTATTCTATCGTTCTCTTTTGTCGAACCGTTAACTTACGGAGAACTACACACACCAACATCGGAGACATAAACACACAAATAATATATACAGATATATATATGTGTGTGTGTATATATATATATATATATATATATATATATACGACGAAATTCTTTCGGTTTCCGTCTATCAAATCTATTCACAAGGCTTTGGTCTACCCGAGGTTGTAGTAGAAGACACTTGTCTAAGGTGTCACGCAGTGGGACTGAACCTGGAACTATGGGGCTGGGAAACAAACTTCTTACCACAGAGCCACGCCTGCGCTTACAATATACGCAGGTTTAATTCAAAGGAGGAATTCAATTCTTTCAGACAAAAGTTCGGTACCTGAAAGAGGTTTCTAGTTGAAACCTAACACTCAGTCAGAGACATTCGGCAGTATGATTAAGAAGTTCCCTTTCCAACGAAGTGGTTTCGGATTTAATCCCACTGCGTGACACCTTGACCCCGTGGGCCCGGGTCGATCCATGCCTTGTAAATGAGTGTATGTGGTGTGTGTGTGTGTGTGTGTGTGTGTGTGTGTGTGTGTGTGTGTGTGTGTGTGTGTGTGTGTGTGCGTGTGTGTGTTTTTATGTTTGTGTTTGTAACCATCACCGCTTCCCAACCGGTCTTGGTTTGTTTGCGTCACCGTAACCTCGCTCTTCAGCAAGAGGGACCGATAGATGTACCAGACTTTAAAAAGAGCAAACAGAAAAGCATTCCTGGAGTTGTTTTTTTTTTTTCGACTAAACCCGTCACTGCGGTGCCCCAGCATGGCAAACGTGCAATGACTGGAACAAGTAAAAGATAAGATGTATAGTATTTGCAAACACAACATCAATTAATATACAGTAAAAACACAACGGGAGAATAATTGTTAGCGATTATTCAAAAGAAAGAAAGAAAGAAAGAAAGAAAGAAAGATAGCTAACCCTAACACTAACCCTAACCCTAAAGACGGTTACGAGTGGTTAAGGTGTGAAGTTTCTTGAGAAGAGAAAGAACGGAACATGATAAGAGATGATTGATGACGGAAGACCGTTAATGGAAAAAATATATATATACAGCAACTTGAACAACGAAGGCAGAACGTTTGTGCTAGGGCAAGGGTCAGATTAAAAGGAAAAAACAGAGATTGTTTCTCGCTGGCTTAGATGAAGTCGAAAGCAGCATTTAAAAAAAAGAAACGAAAGTGTAAAAAAGAGAAAAACTGAAAGAAGGCAGAAAGTTGACCAATTAAGCTGTGCCAAGCTGTTGAAGTCGCTACTGATTACCTATAAGACATAATTTGGTTAGAATCCTTCACTTTTTTTTTCTCTTCTCTTCAAAACTTTTGGATGTCAGCAATAATCATCGTTATACAGACGAGGACATCGTGGTGGTTACCAAACACAAGAGAAGGGAGAACAGTTAAACCTTTTTTTTTATGTAGGTCAGTGTTTCTCCACCATTTTTTTCACCTATGGATCCCTTTGATTCCTATTTTACTCGGATGGATGGCCATTCGATGTTTTCTGAATTCATATTGTTGTTGTTGTTTGTCTGTTCCTTCTCGAGCCATGCCTGGCTCATAAGGGCCGGTTTCATTGGCGTATAGGTTCCCCACCTGGACGGGACGCCAGTCCGTCGCAGGTGTGCTGCTAGATACAGGAGGAAAGAGTGAGACAAAGTTATGGCGAAAGAGCCAGCAGAAGTTCGCCATTACCTTCTGCTGGAGCCGCGTGGAGCTTAGGTGTTTCGCTCATAAATACACACATCAGGAGTGGCTGTGTGGTAAGTAGCTTGCTTAACAACCACATGGTTCCGGGTTCAGTCCCACTGCGTGGCACCTTGGGCAAGTGTCTTTTACTATAGTCTTGGGCCGGCCAAAGCCTTGTGAGTGAATTTGGTAGACGGAAACTGAAAGAAGCCCGTCGTATATATGTATATGTATATATATGTATGTTTGTGTGTCTATGTTTGTCCCCGCAACATCGCTTGACAACCGATGCTGGTGTGTTTACATCCCCGTAACTTAGTGGTTTGGCAAAACAGACCGATAGAATAAGTAATAGGCTTCCGAAGAATAAGTCCTGGGGTCGATTTGCTCGACTAAAGGCGATGCTCCAGCATGGCCGCAGTCAAATGACTGAAACAAGTAAAATAGATCACATCGCCCGGTCTGAGATTCAAACCCTCAAGCCTTCGACCGCGAGTCCGCTGCTCTAACCGCTAGGCCATTTGTCTCCAAAAATTCATATCATATGCTTATAATTAAATATTGGTTTCAAATTTTGGCACAATGATGGTGATTTCGGGAGAAGAGGTAAGTCGATGACATCGACCACAGTGTTCAACTGGTACTTATTTTATCGACCCCGAAAGGATTAAAAGTAAAAGTGGACCTGGGCGGCATTTTAACTCAGAACATAAAGACAGAAGAAATGCCGCTAAGCATTTTGCCCGGCGTGCTAATGACTCTGCCAGCCTTAAAAGAATTACGAGCCGAGCAGGATTGAACTTAGAATTTAACAAACCGGAATAAATACAGCATGGCATTTTACTCAACCGAAACAGTAACCTTTTATAATTAAATATTCTTTCACTTGGAAGGTGTTTATAAGCAATTTAAAAACACACAAAAACCACGTGCTGTACCACGGAAATTTGTCGGTGAACTGGTCGCGGTTTCAAAGCGACGAAATTATTTTGACAAATTAAATTTAAATGTTGAAGTGAATCTAACGGTTTTTGTGTGTTTTTTAAATGGCTTATAAACACCTTCTACTTTGCAATTGTTTTTGTTTTAGCACACGATCTCAGATCAGGTCACTTGCTTTGCAAGTACATCTCCGTAATTCTTTTACTTGTTTTCAGTCATTTGACTGCGGCCATGCCTGAGCACCGCCCTAAAGGGGTTTTAGTTGAAGAAATCGACCCCAGAACTTATTCTTTGTCAGCCTAATAATTATTCTATCAGTCTCTTTAGCCGAACCGCTAAGTTACGGGGATGTGAACACACCTACATAGGTTGTCTAGTGATAGTGGAGGAACAAACGACGGGCTTCTTTCAATTTCCGTCTACCAAATCTACTCACAAGGCTTTGGTCGGCCCGAGGTTATAGTAAACCACACTTGCCCAAGGTGCCACACAGTGGGACTGAGCCCAGAACCATATGGTTGGGAAGCAAGCTTCTTACCACACAGCCACGCTTGCACCTATGGAATTGAATAAAAAATTAGGAATTGTATAAAAATGTGTTAAGATATTTTGTGTGTTGTAGGAATATAACCAATTTATTGATTTATTGTAGATAAATTTTAACAACAAACAATTATATGAACCACCAAGTGTAGTGGGGAACCTCAGTTGAGAGCCACTGATGAAGGTACCTATTGACGATCCCGCTGGTTTTTGTTTTATTTATAGTCGTCATTGTTATACTTTTACTGTGATGCATGCTTACACGCTCACACATACATACATACATAGTGCCAGATTTACCATTGTGCTTAGGTGTACTTAAGTACAGGGCCCCTGTCCAAGTAAAGGACCTCATAACTTAATTAGCACAGGCCTCAATTGCCCTAAATCCTGCACTGCACACAAACGTACGTACGTACATACATACATACATACATACAGTACTAGATTTACCATTGTACTTAGGAGTACTTAAGCACAGGGCCCCGTTGACCAGGGGCGCCTTACAGGGTCCCTGGTCAACGAGGCCCTATCCAAGTAAGGGGCCTAATAACGTAATTAGCACAGGGCTTCATTTGTCCTAAATCCGACATTGCATACATGCATGCACACATACATACATACATACATACATACATACATACAAACATGGCGCTATTTTGAACGCCTTCCTCTAGAAATATGCCGACTTCTCCAGCCTAAATCGGCAACTGGTTTATTAATAATTAATGGGAGCAACACTTGGATCTAGTTCAAAACGGGGGCACCAGTTTTCATTTATGTTTTATGTAGTGTTTTTGGTACCGAAAGACTTTCAAACTTCGTATACTTATCTATTTTGTGTAATAGAACAGAAAAAAAATTTTGTATTCGAAGTTATTTCATGTAAAAAATTGTTTTATTTCGATAATTTCAACCAATCACTGACAAGTATTCAGCTGTTTACAGTTACTCCTTTGGCAGTTTAAGCGGTGTAAAGCGTATTTAATCTCCATTACTTCTGACATTTTGCAGAGAGGCAACACACGTGTGTTCGTTTTCCTTCGTTTTATTTTAATATAATTTCGTTAACATCTGCCTGAACTGTATGTGTACAAGATTTGCCCTAACCCTAACCCTTCCCTCAAAAACCAGGCCTTGTGCCTATAATAGAAAGGTTTATTAGCTACTGCCAATATGCTTCAGCCATTTTTTGACAAGGAAATAATAATTTTATCACCGCCAGAATCGTTTGAGAATCGTTTGTTTACGTAGTCAGCACTTACTGTAATCGGCTGAATGGACGTCAGTCATTGGTTGAAATTACAGAAATACGACAACATTAACATGAAATAACTTGCGATGTACGTTTTTTTGTTAAGAAGACTAAGAGAAAAAGATGTTTTATATGACACATTCTACCAGTGTCCCAAGTTTCAAAGTGTTTCGTTAAGAAAATACTGACGCCCCCGTTTTGAACTAGATCCCAACACTTTTTACTCGCCATCGTAGCGCTATCCTGAACAGATTTTACAATATATATCGACACCACATGGAATCTCGCTAACACGATTATGGCTGAAACTATCACCGCCACAGATGAAACTCACAACGTCGCCACCGATGGAAACAGAACTACTTCACCAGTAAGTCATTTAAGAAGACGTAAGAACTCTTTTCATTTTACTTGGACTCAACAACTGAACCAAGATTTATACTTCGGTGCTATGAAAAAGCCCGAGGTGATCCTTCAATCGGATACATGAAGCGGTTAAAACAATACTGGGACGAAGCTCATCCCAACTTAAATACCTTTACGGCAAAACAGCTCCGACAACAAGCATCTTTTGTAAAATAAAAAACAAATTAACTGGTCCCTGTGTAAAAATCAGGCATTTGAACATATCTGGCGTTAATTCGTCCAGCTTAAACTTCTCGCGTTCTTTGCTTACTCTACCAGCATATATGATGTAGTCCTCGTTGTTTTTCTCTGTCAGATACTTTCAACGTATGTTGAACAATGAGCTTTTTTCACTGAAAATTTTACACGATATATCAATTGTGTCATTAAAGTTTATGTCCCAGGTTTTTTGGGGGGAGTACATAATTACTGTATCGTTCATATTCTGTTGCCGCCAGTTTTCTCAAGATTAAGCGCGTTTTCATCACGTCGTCCCAATCTTTTTTACATTCTATATCGACGATTTACTCATATCTTCTGTAGTTATGCTTCAAAGGTAACTCCTTCGTCAGGTTCGTATTTGAACTCTTGTTATGGAATTCGTGACAGTCTGTCAAGAACACTTTTTCTGACTTTCCTGACGTCTGCAGGCAGGTAGGCAGACAGACAGACAGGCAGGTAGGCAGACAGACAGACAGACAGATATCACATAACTGTAAAGGCCTATATACGACGTGCGTGCATATCGACGTTTTGTCCGACCCTCACGATTCTGCTTGCAAAAAAAATTCCAATTACTGATTTATGGTCGAAGGGAGATAACCATTACACCAATTTGCTATTTGCAATTAACTCCCTTTAAAATTCGACCGAGTGCATGCTGCTTTCATTTTTAACGCTGTTTTTGTTGCGGTCGGGTCTAAATGACTTGATCCATGACGAAAGATGCTCTTGTAGGAGCATTACCATTTTCTCCCTAGTGTATCATTCTATTTTTTAAAGACAATAGAGTGTTATTTAAAAGAGATTTGGATGCTATTTCTACAATGAAGATTGACCACGGTTAACCGGGCCAACCAGGCACCCACTAAGTAGTTATGCGATTTGCTAGAAACAGACATTAAATCTCCTTCAAACTTCCTCTTACTGGCATAAGGTCAGTGAAGGTTCGTGGTCTGGAGGTTAGTGTGTTGCACTCACGATCGCAAGTATGTAGTTTCGATTGCCGGATCGGGCGACACATTTTGTTCTTGAACAAAAACACTTCATTGCACATTTTTCCAGTCTCCTCAGCTGTAAATGAATAATTCTGCAACGGATTGGCGTCCTGTTCAGGAGAAATGTTGTGATCTTAGTCACTTATACACCAGGAAACTGGGTAACTGACCTCATGTGTCCCAGTACGACAGCAGTATTTAGGGGTCGATAGTATAGGTTTGTAGCGTACACCTTAAGGGCGACTTCTCTTTCTCTCTCTGTTATATATACATAAATACGGACGAAGTAGATAACAGCTAGCCTTCGGCCGCACCTTTGGATCCTGTTGTGTCCACCACTCTGGTTGGTATTGGCGCAGTTTGTCAAATCTGTGTCTACCATATACAGGTGTTCGGGATAAATTGGACAATTTGCATAGAAGAAAAAGAAAACGCAATATCTCGTTCAGATACCGAAGTATTATAAGAGATGAAAAAATTCTATGACTGAATGATAACAGTTTACTCAAAGTAATCGCTCTCAGCTTCCACCAAGACCTCAACACGGCTACGGAATCCCATCCAGAAATAGAAGTATCTAAAAAAATCGATATCAACTAGATTATGGCTGGACGGTAATAGTTTATTCAACGTAACAGCCCTCGGCTTCCACAAAGACCTCAAAACGGCTCCGCAATTTGGCGCATGCATTCTTCACTGTATCCCTGTGAAGATCTTCGAAAACCTCCTTGATTTTAGCTCTGGTGTTGCAGGCAGAGTGGTTGGTGTCTTTCTCAACCGCATCCCACACATAGTAATCCATGAAATTACAATCGAAGGAACTCCGACAACCACTTCTGACTCTTTCCGAAAGTATGACAAGGAGCTAAATCCTGCTTCCACACATATGGCCATCTAGCAGCATACCTCTCCCTCTAGGGTTTGACCATACACGCCAGCAGTCTCGTACAGCCATCTGAATTGAGCCTAAGTGCCTGTTCTAAGATGTGGAGATGAATTCTGATTTTCAGACGCAATCACAACACCTAAATTCCCATCTTTAATCAAGCAACAGTAGGTTTGCCAGATTAGTCGCCAACAAACCGACACATGAAACAAGTCATATTGTTACACGTTACTTGTTGCGCGTTCATATAACCGGGTCACGCGCACTGATGTGTACATTAATGAAGGCTTTTGAATGAGAGTAATATATTTAAGCATTATTCGTATGTGTATACCTAACATATACCTACACATACAGCTCTGCATCGTTGCTGTATACAGTAATCGCTCGCCATATTTCGGTTCACCTATCGCACCTTCAGTACATCGCGAATTTTTCTGGCTAATATATGTAAATTTTATATCGCGGACTCCTCAGTATATCGCAGGTCTCTGCAGCCGTTAGGTATTTATATTTTAATTTGTGGTGAAATAAGCATTTTCACGCCTAAAAATTAATAAACAAAAATAGAGTACAGTACTGCACTGTATAGCACATTAATTAAAATATATTAAGAGAAAATACGTAGTGTACTATAGATGAGTAAACAAAGAATTGCACATGCTGTATGGACAACGAAACTCAGGAGGCGAGTGTAGGGTGTTGTTTTGCATTTATGTGTAAAATTGTGAATTTATTTCGAACTCTAGTGTCGCCCAAACGTTCTGCACCTAAAAATATACAGTAGTTTCCACTTCGCGGATTTTCATCTATCGCGGGGTGTTTTGGAGCGTAACATCCGCGAGAGTCGAGGGATTACTATACATAGACTTACATTAGACCATGGAAGACAGAGAGACATGCTAAGACAGAGAAAATGGTTAAGTGATTGATACATGGACAGGTAGATATGCATATTTACAAACACCCGTACGTGTATGTGCGCATGTATATGTATGAGTATTAACCAATGTGTGTATACACACTTGTCATCATCATCATCATCATCGTTTAACGTCCGCATTCCATGCTAGCATGGGTTGGACGATTTGACTGAGGACTGGTGAAACCGGATGGCAACACCAGGCTCCAATCTAATTTGGCAGAGTTTCTACAGCTGGATGCCCTTCCTAACGCCAACCACTCAGAGAGTGTAGTGGGTGCTTTTACGTGTCCACCCGCACGAAAACGGCCACGCTCGAAATGGTGTCTTTTATGTGCCACCCGCACAAGAGCCAGTCCAGGGGCACTGGCAACGATCTCACTTGGCTTGCCGGGTCTTCTCACGCACAGCACATTTCCAAAGGTCTCGGTCAGTAGTCATCGCCTCGGTGAAAATTGAGAAGCATTCGTCTAGTGCAGTGGTTACCAAAGTGGGCGGTGGAAAGTTCCAAAGGGGGCATTGAAGAAACGTGGGGTGATAATGGGGTAGCAATTCATATAAAAACTGGGACGATAATAGGGGTAGCGATTCATAAAAAATAAAAAAACATCAAAATAATGGGTTAAGTTTCATTTGTTAAATACAGTTGCTTGGACTTTGCTTCAGAAGGGTCTGATTAGTTGGGGTGGGGCGCTAGGAATGTGGCTTGGGTGTCAAGGTGCAGCAGCCCCAAGAAGTTTGGGAACCACTGGTCTAGTACAATGGATTTTTAATTCTTAGAAACCGTCGTTATGACATCACAACCATAACTTTTTCTCCAGGAGAGTCTTCGTTTCAAATCATTTTCAGTTTCTTTCAACAGTGATTAGAAACTAGGGAACTGTGCACCAGGGAGGCTCACCTAAGCACCTGAAGACTAGTGTGAAGTCAGACATCTTTATTTTCGGTGTTTGTGGGAATGTTTTATACAGATTTGACTTCTTAAACACCTTCTCTAGCAAGTTGGTTGGTACCATAACATAACTAGGTGTCCGGTATTTTAACTGTACCTGTATGGACTCTTAACCAGGCAATTTCATTTCAGGAGAGCAAACCTGAGGCTTCCAACTAGAACCATATACTTCACTCTCCATACAATCACACAGAATACTTTATTGTAAATAACTAACTGTATGACTGTAAAGAGAACGTGACATTAAATAACAATAAAAATGATTAACACAAGCAACTCAATCAGGCTCTGCTGTCACATTTTTATCCCTGCAAACTCGAAGTAACAGTAAGAGTTAAATAGTGAAGCATGAAACTGATTCAACCCTTTAGTATTTAAACAGGCTACATCCAGTCAAAATATCCTGTTTGTTTTATGTTCAAACAGGACAGATCCAGCCTCTCACACCTACCCTGCAATGATATTCTGAAAACAAACAACCACATCATCACAATCTCAAAACCCTAAGATAATGCATGATTAATTCAAGCAACACACTGACAGACTAATCTGAATATGTGAAGGCGTATGGCCTAGTGGTTAGGTTGTTGCACCCACAATCTAACGATCGTGGGTTCAATTCCCTGACTGGGCAATGCTTTGTGTTCTTGAACAAAACACTTCATTTCACGCTGCTCCAGTCCTCCTTTCGATCAGGGGAAATTGTTGGCCTGCTCACCTAGCCAGCAGGTTAGCATCATTCAAGGGCTAGAGCAATGCAAAAAGCACGTTGTAACCAGCGATGTGTAACATGAATCTGAAAGGGTTTATAACCTACACCCATCCCACAAATTTGGGAGCCTTTTGCCGCTATTAAAAAAATAGAAAATCAATATTATATAGGCACAGGAGTGGCTGTGTGATAAGTAGCTTGCTTACCAACCACGTGGTTCAGTGTTCAGTCCCAATGCGTGGCACTTTGGGCAAGTGTCTTCTACTATAGCCTCAGGCCGACCAAAGCCTTGTGAGTGGATTTGGTAGATGCAAACTGAAAGAGGCCCGTCGTATATATGTATATATATGTATGTGTGTATATGTTTGTGTTTGTCCCCCCAACATCACTTGACAACCGATGGTGGTGTGTTTATGTCCCCGTAACTTAGCGCTTCGGCAAAAAGAAACGATAGAATTAGTACTAAGGCGGTGAGCTGGCAGAAACGTTAGCACGCCAGACGAAATGCTTAGCGGTATTTCGTCTGCCGTTACGTTCTGAGTTCAAATTCCGCCGAGGTCGACTTTGCCTTTCATCCTTTCGGGGTTGATAAATTAAGTACCAGTTACGCACTGGAGTCGGTGTAATCGACTTAATACCTTTGTCTGTCCTTGTTTGTCCCCTCTGTGTTTAGCCCCTTGTGGGCAATAAAGAAATAAGAATTAGTACTAGGCATCCAAAGAATAAGTCCTGGGGTCGATTTGTCGACTAAAAGCGGTGCTCCAGCATAGCCGCAGTCAAAATGACTGAAACAAAAGAGTAAGGAGTATTATTAGCAGAAATAGGCTACGAATTGCCCAAGTTTTTGAATTAACAGATTTGCTCTTTAGTGTCATTCCTGACAATAATATCTGTCAATATCTCCACCGAACCTTCAAGGAACAATATTTAGGTTAAATAACTCCAGAACAAAGATTCATTTTTATTTTTCCATTTTTATTTTTAATTCTTTTCAGCCAGAATATGAAGAGAATAAAAATGAGTGATGTAAACCATCTCTCTTAACCAACCGACTCCATTCAGTCTCCCTTTCTCTCTCACTCACACACGCACATACAGACACGGCACGCATACACAAATATATCTATGTTGGAAGGAAGAAGAAGAAAAAAAAATGAAAAATATAAAAAATAAACAGGATGTTAAGAACTAATGATTGAAAGAGAAGGTAAAAAAAAAAGCAGCCACCTTCCTATGTATGTGTGTGGAAGTATATGTATGTGTGTGGATGTGTGTGTGTGTGTATAATATTATATATATATATATAGTATGTATATATACTATATATATATATATATAATGTATATACTATATATATGTGTATATACTATATATATATATATATACTATATATGTGTGTATACTATAATGTATATGTATATATATATATTATATATGTGTGTATGCATGTATACATATATTATATATATGTGTATGCATATATACATATATTATATATATGTGTATGCATATATACATATGTGTGTATGTATACATTTATATATCATGTGTATGTATGTATACATATATATATATGTGTGTATACATATATATATATATAAAATGGTTATTAGCCTCAGTGGCTGCTCCTGTGGTAATAGTTAAGAATTTTTAAAGTGGAGTACAAGCGGAGGCCGGAAAGCCCTACCAATTGTACTGGCTGAACGATGACAGCAAAAGTTAATGGGTCGACAACCCTTTATTCGTCATCATCATCCACTGTACTTATAATTTTGGCATCAGATGCTTTGTTCCCATCTTCATCATCCTCAGGGTCAGACAAACTCCGTTTTTCACCTAGGGGCTCTACATGTTGTTCAGCAGATTCCACCTCCTCATCCTCCTCTGCCTTAGGTTCATCCTTTAGGTTCTTCACTTTTTGGAAGACAAACACCATATAGAGACCTGAAATATATAAATAATATATATAATAATAAATAATATATATCATATTATAATATAAATAATGGCACAAAATTCTGATGGTTTTTGACCAATAACTGATGAGGGAATGGGCTAGTCCCCATCTTGTGATTTTTTTTTCCATTGGTTCCTTTCTTGTCCTTTTGTAATGAGGGTTCTAGTTGATCCAATCAACAGAACAGCCTGCTCGTGAAATTATCACACATGTGGCTGCACCCATATTGCTAGAGATAAGAGTTAAAACACTTAATCCATCAGCATTTAAACCGGCCATATCCAGCCCAAAATATTGTACCTGTTTTACATTCAAACTGTTATTCCACAATGTCATTCTAAAAATAAACAATCACATCACTGAAATTATTAAGCTACATGATAATGCATGTGTAATTCAAAACACTATGAATGAATATAAATTACACTTGACAAAGTAATCTGAATGCTAAAGAGTTAAAGCTGCAAGGGAGATAAGCGCCCATTGAGACTCCGCAGATGGTTCAGCAACATCATCATCATCGTTTAACGTCCGCTTTCCATATAATATAGATGTGTGTATATGTATATGCGCATGTCCAAACATTTAAAGAACTATCATACATAGGCCCAGGTATAGCTGTGTGATAAGAAGCATGTTTCCCAACCCTATGGACTTGAGTTCAATCCCACTGCTTATCACCTTGGGCAAGTATCTTCCACTATAACCCCAGGCAAACTATAAAGACTTATGAGTGGGCTTCAGACACAAGAAACTTGTGTATTAAAATATATATATAATACTAGCAGAGATACCCGGCGTTGCTTGGGATTAAAATAGCATAGTTTGTATATATATATTACAGTTATGTTGAAACAGGTCATATGTGAAAGTGCAGCATTGACAACAAAACATTTGTGGAGTAAATGATGGGCTAATTCAACTAAGCGTCATGCTATGCATCCATTTGGAGTATTCCAGGCCCTAACCGGTCATGGAAAATTGGGGGGGGGGTGGATTTTTTGAACGCACCATAAAGCTATCAGTGGCTATACTCTCCTTTGCGGCAGTCAGCGCTGCGTCTAACACGACCCATCGTCTGAAGTTTTGACATCTCCTTCGGGCTTGTTGCTCGACATCACTCAAAGTAAATTTTGAGGGACTGTGGTTGTTCGTTTGTGGGTAACAGGGAAACAATGAGGTGATAGACTTGCTCTTGAACTTTGAAGTCAGCGTAAATTCATGTTTAACTATCTTCTTAGATGCCGTAAACGATGTCATTTGAAATGCAGAGTTGTATTGTCTGATATTGTTCAGAAAATCCTTTGACTGGACGGAAGTGCCTTCTAGAAGATCCATAAGAGGTTGAGGAGGAGCTGGTAGTGCTGGCAATCGTACCTGACCACCTGAGCAGCACGTGCCATTAGTTTCATTTGGAAATTTTAAAGCTCTACAGAAATGACAACTTGTGTTTAGCACACCAATTTGGACAGAGTTATCATTTTTATAAGAATGGGATGGATCATATCTGAAAGCAGCTCCAGGAGCTGTGGAGAACAAATCTGTTTCTGAGAGCTATTCTATTGGACTTCTGTCTAATCATTAAAACATTGATTTAATGATCCAGCACTAAGTAACTTGCAAGATAGGGGAAAAAAAAAGAAAAGAACAAGGGGGTAGGATGAGAAGAGGGAGAGGAGGCTTTATACCAGCTGTTGGGAGGGGGAAATTGAAGTATGATAGAGGGACAAACACTGTTGTCTTGCTTTGAAGAAGATACATGGCTACCCCACATTAAATTATACAAGGGCAGGTTGGCGTAGCTAGAAAGAAGAAAAGAGGGTAGTGATGGGGTGCCAGAGCAATGACCAAGAAAGGATCCACATTAAATCAGGAGGGTGGCAGGGTGGGGTTATAAGATGGCTAGATATGTACATGAACTAAAATATCTCAGGGGATATTTTTTTCCTTTGGAAATATAACAAGTAAAAATAATAGAGAGAAGCTAATTCAAAATACTTACTGATAGCTTTCCATTCAGCTTCTGACAAAGTACCCTGGAAGTTAAAAGACAGGAAGAATAAATTAGTTCATATATATAAATATATATATATATATATTTATAATTACATTATTTCATCAAGTCATTAAATATTCTGAGATCATAAATATCAAATGTGACATACAAGGAAAAGCTCGGTTGTTATATATCAAAACGTTTGAAAAAGAAGACTCTTTTGATTCCGGATACTCACAAGCATTTAGAGTTATTTCAGGGAGGGAAATGAAATAATATGAACCCCATGCCTCATCCAAGATTATGAAATGAACCTCATGCCTCTCCCAAACATGAAATGCCTTAACCCTAGGAACCAAAACTGGGTAGTGCAAGCTAATGGGGACACAAGAGGTGCAGTGAAATCATAGAGAGATTAACAAAAAAAAACATGGTTTTTGTACATGGAAGATGCACAGGATCAATAAACACAAAAGAAGTTCAGTAAGAATTAAAAGAATAGAAAACAAAAATTGCCAAATACATATATGTATTTGGCATAAATTCATAAGGATAAGATCGATATTTAAATACCGATTTTATCAGGTGGCCAGCATGGGAATAAAAACCTTCAAAGGTAATAATTATTTAAGATCATAAATTAGGGTATCTAAGAGATACCACCACGCTGGAAATAGCAGTCAAAACTTGACTCTAAACACACAATAAATGTTCAGGAGAGAAGACAAAGAACAATTTTGCTAGTTTATTTTATCTCTTTATCTTCTCTCCTGGTGCTATATGAACATTTATTGTGGTTTTAGAGTCAAGTTTTGACTGCTATTTCCAGCGTGGTGGTATCTCTTAGATACCCTAAATTATAATTTTATATACATATATATATATATATATACACACATATATATATATCATCATCATCATCGTTTAACGTCCGCTTTCCATGCTAGCATGGGTTGGACGATTTGACTGAGGACTGGTGGAGCCCGAAGGCTACACCAGGCTCCAATCTGATTTGGCAGAAATTCTATAGCTGGATGCCCTTCCTAACGCCAACCACTCCGAGAGTGTAGTAGGTGCTTTTACGTGTCACCCGCACGAAGACCAGTCAGGCGATACTGGCAACAGCCACGTTGAAAATTTTTTGTCAATTCACCTTGTTCTGACTCAAATATGAGAAAATTACTGCTATTCACAATTATGATTTATTTTCGCCTCTATATATGATCTTGAGATAAAAATGTAAAAGAACTTTTGACAATAAATCATGCGAATAGACCAAATTAAAGGTGAATGAGATAAGCTTACTCACCAGAGGATAGACATAAACTCAGTGATAGAAGAGAGCTGAGAGAATTAAGATCAAATAGTATAAACATAGATTCAATATTTGATATTTATAGTTTGTTTAAATCCTATGATTTCTTCGATGTTCAAAATCCATTGGTGTCAACTTAAACATTCCTTCTTTTCTTAGTAAGGTACTGAGGTCATTTCAATCAAATGTACCCTTACACTCCACAACAAAAGTGATTAATACTTTGTCAAAAGAAATCGCAATAGTGCAGTGGTGGAACAGAAAAATAGCATTAGAGTAGAGAGGAGAAACAAGAGGTATATAGGTGTGACAGTGTGGTTGAGAAGCTTGCTTCCTAACCAAAGATCTAGGGTTCAAGTTCAACTGCACAGCACCTTGGGCAAATCTCTTGCACCTCAAGCAAGCCTCCTCTATATTAACCCCAAGTCAACCTAAGCCTTGAGTGGATTTGGTCGATGGAAACTGAAAGAAGCCTATTGTGTGTGTGTGTGTGTGTGTGTGTGTGTGTGTGTGTGTGTTTCTCTTGATATCATGTGATACTTGCAAATAAGCGTCACCATCAAATTAGCTGTGTTTTGTGTTTCCAATCTTCCCTGAAAAACACCTCTCATCGTCATCAACATTTAGCTTTTATTTTTTATGCTATTATGGGTAAGACAGTTTGACTGGAGCTGATAAACTGGAGAGCTGCAGAAGTTTGTTTTGGCTTGGTTTCTACAGCTGGATGCCCTTCCTAAAGCCAACCACTCAACAGGGAAGCTATGTACTACTTTCAACACAGGTGAGGGTTGAAAGTATGGAAAAGTCAGCACTAAATGATGATGGTGATAACAGAGGAAAGAGCAAAAGAAGAGAACAGAAAGCAAGAGACAAGACAGAAACAAATGAAGGCAAAAATGAGAAAGGAGTAGAAAGGGAAAAGGGAGAGGAAAATTAAGAAGTGATGAAGGCACTGCAATGTGGTTAAGAAACTCACTCTGCAACCTCGGGGTTTCAGGTTCAGTCTTATGCAGCACCATGGGTAAATGTCTTCTATTAGAGCAGGAATCAGCAAACCAGGGTAAATTGCTCCAAGTGAGGCAAAAATAAAATTCTTGGGAGTATTAAGGACTCATGAGACGTAACTAAAATTATATATAAAAAATGTGTTCCTCGTTAAGACAGAAATTTTTTTTCTTCTGGAAACACTGCATCTGTCCAATGTAATGGACATATTTAGGGGACATTTTTGGATGTCAACTGCTGCAAAGACTTTCAAAATTGCACATGAGGGGGCAATCAAAAAGTTGCTACCTTTTGCAACAGCTTACCTTTGCGAACAAGGCTTTTCCACTCTAATGAACAAAAAAACAGAGCAGAAAAATCGACTGGATCCCGAGGACTGTATCCAAATTGCTCTGGCATCAAAATGTCCCAATTTTGATGTAATTGTAACAAAAATAAAATGACATTTCTCCAAAAGTTTCTAGAAAAATCCCTTTGTTTCATAATAAGGATATTAATTTATTTCATTGCATTTGTTTTGTACTTTTTATATTTATAACCGTATTCTCCATATAAACAGATTCAATAAACCTTTTGAATTCAAAGAATCTATTATTTTCTTCTTTTCAAATCAAGGGGCTAACATACATAAATATATTTTGGGGTAATTGGTTAAAAAAGTTCTCAAACCCCTGTGTTAGAGTCTCAGGCCAACCAAAGCTTTGCGAAAGTATTTCGTTGATGAAAACTCTAAGGAAGTCCACCATGTGCGTCTGTCATTGTGTTTGTTCTCCACTGCTATTTGACAACCCGTGTTGGTTTGTTTATATCCTCACCACTTAGAGACCAACAGAGTAAGTACCAGACTTTAAAACAAATAAACAATGAAATCAATTTGCTTGACAACATCAGGTATAGACAATCTTTTCTGAGAAACAGGCCATGTGAGACATGGACCATGACCAAACAGCTCAGGAAAAGATCCATGGGAATTTTTCACTCACGCACCATTCAGATAATCCTATGGGTCACAGTTTACTCATTACTGCAATACACCCTTTAATCCTTTTATCATTTAAACCAACCAAATCCAGCTCAAATATTCCACCTGTTTTATGTCTCTCGCACCTATCCTAAAATGTCACTCTAAAAACAAACAATCACACCATGAAAACCTTGAAGCTACAATACATGATTAATTCAAAACAATGTGAATAAATAAGTGTCACATTTGACAGAGTAAATCTGACAAATGCTTATAAATGGTAGGCTTGGACAAAGGAAAGGAAAATGAGAAACTCGCAAGAAGTTACAGGAAACAAATTGAGCAACATAAATGTTAAGACAGCAAAAACAAAAAAAAAAAGAAGATTAGCGAAAAAGAGATAAATCAAACAAACATAAGTTTTTTTTTTTAAAAAAAGAGAGAGAAAACTTACAACTTTGACAGGACGCCTGTTCGATTGTTGCTGGTTAGGTAAGGCCTTATTCAACTCTTCTTTGGCAAAGGCATAATCTTCTTCATTGGAACTAATTAATTTGCCGTAATTTTCAGCAGGATATGGCTAAAATAATTTTGACATGGTGATATATATTAGAATAATTTAACCACATAAGAGAGAAAAGAAAGAATAAAAAACAAAAAGCAAAGCCAAATCAATGGAAATGCAAACTACTCACAACACACTAATTTTGTTGCAACCAGGAAGGGTCACTATGCCAGTAAAAATTAAACACATGCACTAGTTCAATACCACTTCTTTATTTTACCAACTGACTTTCCAATGGTTTGTTTAATGTGTTGCATCCAGTGAGGGTACAAGATGTTCGTAATTTACATATTATACATACATATATTATACACACGCAAGTATAGGCAAAAGCATGGCTGTGCGATAAGATGATTACTTCCCAGCCTTAAGGTTCAGAGTTCAGTCCCACTGCATGGCATCTTGGGCAGGTGTCTTCTAATATAGCTTTGCACCGACCAAAGCTTTGTGAGTGGATATGGTAGTAAGTCCAACTAAGCTCCTGCTGTTTTTTTAAATTTTGGAATTTATTGCGTTTTTGAATTTCGGAATCTATTTTTTTCGAGAATTCTATTTTTGAATTATTTTGGAATATGTTTTGCTTTTCTTTCTAGTTAATTTTAGTTAATTTTAATTTTTTTTTCAGATCATTAAAATGGAATGTCAAGTTAAGAAAAACGAGCATTTTCGACACCTCCTTTTTGCTTTTAATCAAGGTTCTAAGGCCGCAAAAGCTGCTCACGACATTTGTACTGTGTATGGAGAGGGTGCCATGGCTGAAAGAACTGCTTGTGATTGGTATGCCAAGTTAAAAAATGAAAATGTTAACCTCAAAGATGCACCTCGTTCTGGCTGTCCAGTTCAGTTCAATGAAGAGCAATTAAACCAACTTTTGCATGAAAATTCTCGTCAAATGACAAGGGAACTGGCATAGAAAATGGAATGCTCCCACACTGCTATAGAGAAGCATCTCAATGGGAAAGGTTCAGAAGTATGGAGCATGGGTTCCGCATACTTTAAGTGACAACAAAAATCATCAAGCCACGATCTCCACTGGTTTGCTTGCTCATCAACGCTCAACTCATGGACACAAGCAACGATTTCTTTACTGAATTGTTACTAGCAACGAAAAATGGTGCCTGTACATCAATATGAAGCAGTGTAAGGAATGGCTTAGCACTGGTAAACAAGCGACACCACACGCGAAACAAGATCTTTATCTGCGTAAAACAATGTTGTGCGTATGGTGGGACTGGGATGGGATTACCCATTACGAATCGCTTGAATGGAACCAAACGGTCAACACGGAACTCTATGTTCAACAGATGGAACGACTCAATATGGCTATTCAAGAGAAAAGACCTAATCGGCAGCATGGAGTTCTTCTGCTGCATAACAACGCACGCCCTCATATCGCCAATACAACCAAGGAAGCCATTCAAACGCATGGCTGGGAAGTGCTGCCACACCCACCGTACTCTCCTGATTTTGGCACCAACGGATTTCCACCTCTTTCGATCTCTTTCAAATGCTATACATAGAGTTTCGTTCAACATTGATGCAGAATTGAGAGCTTGGTTGGATCAAATTTTTGAGTCGAAATCGGATGATTTCTACCAACAAGATATTGAAAATCATGTTGAACGTTGGGAAGAAGTTGTAAACATCAATGATTAATTAGTTGTTATTTTTTATCAATCCTTTTAAAAAATTCTGGTGACCTTTTTCTCAATATTCAATATCTGTACACTACACCTAACATTCTATACATACATATAAATACACACACACACACACACACATACAACTGGATTCTTTCAGTTTCCGTCTACCAAATCCACTCACAAGGATTTGGTCAACCCAAGGCTTTAGCAGAAAACACGGATCTTTTTTAAAACGGGGGCCACATTTTTCATTAATGTTTTACGTAGTGTTTTTGGTACGGAAAGACTTTCAAACTTCGTATACTTATCTATTTTGTGTTATAGAACAGAAAAATATTTTTGTATTCGAATTTATTTCATGTAAAAAATTGTCTTATTTCGATAATTTCAACCAATCACTGACGTCCATTCAGCCGATATACATTAAGTGCCGACTACATAAACAAACAATTCTTCGTTTTATTTGCTTTTTTCATTTTAAATTTGCTTTAACCCTAACCCTAGAGTTAGGGTTAGGGTTAGGGTTAATTGTTTCAGAATCGTTTGTTTATGTAGTCGGCGCTTAATGTATATCAGCTGAATGGACGTCAGTGATTGGTTGAAATTACAGAAATACGACAACTTTAACATGGAATAATTTATGGATTTCTTTTTTTTTTAAGAAGACTAAGAGAAAAAGATGTTTTATATGACACATTCTACCAGTGTTCCAAGTTTCAAAGTGTTTCGTTAATGAAAAATGTGGCCCCCGTTTTAAAAAAGATCAGAAAACACTTGCACAAAGTGCGACGCAGTGGGACTGAACCCAGAACCATGTGGTTGGGAAGCAAGCTTTTTACTATGAAACCACATACATGCTTCATATCTGCAAAGCGCTTCTAAAATAAGTAGCTTAGTGGGGGGTGGGGGCTGAAAAGTTCCTGGCTTTGGGTAGAAGAAAATACAGGAGGATTAGTTAAATTATGATTTTATTCAACATATCCCCCCTTTCTCAGATTCACATTTATTGCAGTGGCCCTTCAGTTTTCCTAAGCCCTGTAAAAAAAACTCAGAAGGTTGGGCCTCCAACCAGGCCTTTCACGACACCTTTAAAACCAAGAACTTTTCAGTACCCCCTCATATAACCAAATATTCTTTGGTTGAGTGAAAGGAGTGATGTTTATACTGTTATCTGAATACTTTGCTATCCAGGCTCTTGCATGAAGGGCATGTTTGACCATGGGGAAATATTACCATGCTTGGAAATAGGTGGGGGTTGGGTTGGGTTGGGTTGGTGATAGAAAATTTGCTTAAACAAGTTTTATCTAAGTAGTGCATGGAAAGGTGGATGTTGAAACAATGATAATTATGGTACAAATATGTATGTATGTATAAAATAATGAAAATAATGCTCTTGTACCTCTAAAGCTTGCATACGTCCAAGGAGGATACGGTTTTCACTTGTCTTATGATGCTTTTCGAAGTAATCTGAAAACGACTGCTTCTCTACCAATTTCATGTTATACTTTTCAGCTAACCTAGGAAATAGAATCATACAGTAAAATGTAATATATGAATACAAGTCATTTTCAGAGGATAACATAGTAGAAGTTATATAGAAAACTTAACGCTACCAGAGTCAACAGACTTGTTGGAGGACTCACTTGGAAGTCCCCTTTTGTGAACTCAGTTGTGCTTCTCAGAAAACTGAGGCTATTATGGTGTTTTCATATTTTTGCTGCATTGATAACTAAAACAGCAAATAAACAGTATTCAACTGAGACAAAAATCTTAGCTATGGATTAGGCACACTGGAAAAAGCATTACTGTTTAGCTCTAAATTATTTTTTTAGCTTATATTATATTTAACCCTTTAACATTTAAACAGGCCATATCTGTCCTAAATAGTCTATCTGGCCAAATCTGGCCTTTCACACCTACCTTACAATCTAATTCAAAAAGTCTGCAATCACATCATCAAAATCTCAATGCTGTGAGATAATACAGGATTAATTCAAAACAATGTGAATAAATAAGCATTACATTTGACAGGATAATCTGAATGCTAAAGGGTTAAATAGAAGAAATATCCTTAGTTGGAATAGCTTTGATCACAAAACAGAACCATACTTCACACATTTTAGAATATGCAAAACAATTATACAGTTATGTACCAACAATGTAGTTACCCATAACATACATTTTCAGAGTTCCTTTTTTTATGCTAGAAACTCAAGTAAAAGAGAACAGTAAAATCTCAACTTACTCCACCAATGCAGGAAAATACACCAAAAACTCAGGGCAGTCGACTACACCCTCCAGTTGAAAGGAATACTGAGACCCAAATAATGGCAGATTATTCTTGTCTTCACTCAAAAATTCCACTTTATAAACATCATTTCCAAAAGAATTGGTTTCACTTTTTCTTAAGCGATTTCTGAAAAACAAAAACAAGGGAAAACAAATGATGATAATGTCTTTTACTTGTTTCAGTCACTGGACTACAGCCATGCTGGGGGCAGTGCCTTTTAAGCGTTTTCAGCTGAACAAATCAACCCCCAGTACTTATTTTTTAAACCTGGCACTTACCCTACCAGTGTCTTTTACCAAACACTTCAGTTACAACAAACCAATACCAGTTGTCAAGTGGTGATAGGAGACAAACAGACACAAACACACAAACTCACACACAAGCAGCAGGCTTCCACAGTTTTTGTCTACCTAACTTACACACATAACATTGGTGACCTGAGGTTTGCCCAAGGTGACACACAGTGGAACTGAACCTGGAACCATATGGTTGCAAAGCTAGCTTCTTAGCCACACAGCCATTTATTACTATTTTTGTAATATCTCTTCTTTTAGAGCTTACATTAAAATCTTTTATTTCTACCATTTTGAATGCTTGCTTTTTCTCAAAAATTATAAGGAATTTTTTTTTAACATAAAAGGTGCCCCCATGTGTCTAAGCATTCAACTGACTGATATCTTTGGCAATGTGCCATGCTTGAGAAGACTCGTCGTCAAGCCAAGTGAAACCACAGCCATAGCCAATGTTGGTGTCACATAACTGGCATGTAAAAAGCACCATTACACTCTTGGAGTGGTTGGCATTAGGAAGGGCATCCAGCCGTAGGATGCCCTTCCTTACTGAGGATTGCAAAGCATGTTTTCTTATGCACAGCATGAAATCAATTGATATTGAGGTATGTATTAGACTACATTCAAATTCCATCCTGAAGGTAGGCCTATTTTTTAAAATATTCATTACATTGCTCGTGTGTGTATTTATCATAGAATTGGTGGTTTTTTGAAGCTTTCACTTGAATTTTTTAGCAAGCAGTATCTTTACCCTTCTTTTCTTTAAATATTTTATACCTGTTTAGGTAGAAGTCTTGCTAGCCACCTCATTATTACTGTTTTTAACTTTAATAATACTTCACATATCTACTTGTATTTATTTATTTTGGTAGTTTTGACTTATTAAGTCCCTCTAAGCGTGAGGCTTTATTTTATAATAATGCCCTTATATAGATTATATTATATATATTTATGGAAAAAAATGATGGTTTTTTTTTTCACGCTGACTACTTGATAAATTCTTAAAAAGATTTTATCCTTATATTATATTATAAATAATTAGAATATATTCAGTGCTGAATATTATTCTGTAAAAGCACATGTTGCCGAAAATGTAACTTGAATAGCCCGCCTCTTTCACGGATATATAAGGATGAACAGAAGTCGCCATGCTGCTGTTGTTGGGTACATCAGGGTATGTTGATTTTTGTTTATTCTTTATGTGTCTTGACCATACGTGCACTGATGAATAAAAGATGCAGCTTACTGCATAGTTTTGCTGTATTCATTATGAAACCAGTGGTTTGCCGTTAAGTTAAAAGTTTTTAGGAGGTTAGCTTTGAAGGTTGCATTCCCCGCGATCGGTAAACATGAGTTTATTTTAATAGTTTTGACTTATTAAGTCTCTCTAAGCGTGAGGCTTTATTTTATGATAATGCCCTTATATAGATTATATATATATATATATTAAAACAAAAGTTAATTTCTAGTCATAGAATTACCAAAGGTTTCGTATCCACAAAACCCACAGCCTTGGGGACAGTTTGTCAGACTATACAAAGACAAAAAAATTAAACTTTCTAGAACGTGGATGTGGGGAATCGCTCAGATATAAAGATTTAACGGCTAATGCATAAAAACGCTAATGAGGACGGGTTATCTCCCCTGGACCAGAGGATAAAACAATCCTTACAGAAATAGCCTAACCAGTAAACGGGGAGATCCAATTTTCCAGTAGGTAGCGCTTGAAATGGACAAGTTTAAAGAAAACAAGCCAAATTTAGCAGAGTCCTTAGGAATTTTGGCTCTCTCCGCAATGCAGATTTTGTAACAGCTACTCCCATTAATATATGGGCCTGGATGATCTATTATTTTCCACCTGATATCACATGGGTTTCCTTGATCTTTGAGGTGCCACACACAGCTGACCATGACAAAACGTCTTTCTGAGACTCTGAAGGATGACTGGTGGTTGCGGAAGTGACGCTTGAAAGATGTAATGGCTGTTCCAATATATTTACAAACTTGGGATGTAGCTATATTTGTACTCCTGGTGTATCTCTGGTAGGTTCCAGGCCTGGGAATGTTGCTGTTAACAACAATGCTGACATTGTCGATATGGCACAATGATCTGGCAGTGTTATCGCTGTGGTTATCGTTTCTGGTCATATGGTTGGCGTTAGTGTGGGTGTGTGTGTGTGTATGTCACAGATAGTGGACGTGTGTGCTTGTGTTGATTGACATGCCTTGACATTCATTATATGTGTGCATGTGATTTTGTATGTTTGTTGACGTCACGGAAGTCATGTTTTTTTTTTGTCAAGAAAAAACAAATAAAACTTGTGTTTAATCATTTAAATAGAAGTCCAAATGTCACTAAAATTTGTACTGCTCTGCCAAAGATAAGTACGAAAATAAATATGTAAAAAAAAAACTTAAGATAAAATATACTATTTCCGAGATATTTTGGACACACACAAACATCTCTAGAGTTTTAGTATTATTCATATATATCGTGATGGCACCTGTACCAGTGGAGCGCTAAGAGCATCGTTCGATCGTGATCGTTGCCAGAGCAGCTGACTGGCTTCCATGCCAGTGGCACGTAAATAGCACCATTTGAGTGTGATCGTTACCAGCGTCGCCTTACTGGTACTTGTGCCAGTGGCATGTGAAAAGACATTCGAACGAGATCGATGCCAGTGTAGCCGTTGCCAGTACCGCCTGACTGGCCTTCGTGCCGGTGGCACGTAAAAGTAACCACTACATTCTCAGAGTGGTTGGCGTTAGGAAGGGCATCCAGCTGTAGAAACTCTGCCAAATCAGATTGGAGCCTGGTGTAGCCATCTGGTTCACCAGTCCTCAGTCAAATCGTCCAACCCATGCTAGCATGGAAAGCGGACGTTAAAAGATGATGATGATGATTGCGTGTTCATTTCTTTTTTGCATCTGTGATTTTATTTTTTGATTTTCTATATAAATGAAGATATTTCCTTCGTCTTGTTGCTTTCCTCTCAACAAAATGAGAAGATGCATTGCAGAATTGTCATGACAAGAAATTAACTCTTTGTTTTAATCATTACTACTCTATTCTTACTTTTTTTCTGATATATGTTTTATTGACTAAATATATATGACAATGATGAAATATAAGCTCACAGAATAGAAAGAAAAATGAGGAAGTGTAAAATAACAACTTACACAAGTTCATAAGAGTTAGGAGTTGTTCCAATGAAGTAACCACCATCTTGCAAACATTCAGCAACATTCTTCAACATCATATCTGCCTGAGAGTAGCTTTCGAAGGAATAGTGCAGTGCAAACTGACAACTAACAAGGTCAAAGCTGATTGATGAGTCTTTATACATGTCTTTCAGTCTTTGCTTTAAAAGAAACAGGGGGGGAAAAAACAAACAAAAAAATGTCATTTCTTCAGACACATTGGGGAAAAGAAAAACTGCAAAGTAACATTGAAACTTGGGTAAAAATGAGACTAAAAGATTGAGATTACAAACTATATTTAACCCTTTCGTTACCGTATTTATTTTGAGGTACTCTGTTTCTTTCAATTAATTTTAAATATAACAAAGAATTTTGTAAAATAATTTAGTTATCATTAAGCTAGGGTTAAGAGCATAAATCGTGACTAAAGTTTGGTGGAAGATGTTAATTCAAAACTTATGAAAACAAAACATTTGTACTACAGAGCCAGAGGCGGTTTCACCCAGGTTGGTATCAAAAGGGTTTTAAGTAACAGAAACCATTGCTATTATTAGAATACAGCTTGAAATAATTGTTTCAAATTTTGGGCACAGGGCTGGCAATTTTAGCAGGAGGAGCACTTATGCCATGGTGATAATAACAATAAGATCTAACAAGGTAACAATGTGTAAATTTTTTTTTTTTTTTTGTTTATCTTTGGTCAGTTAATGTCATTTCCTACTTGCTTTCTATTTAGAAAGCAAAGGAAATGACTACTGTTCTCTTCAAGCTTTGCTTTTGTGAACAAGACATCAATGTTTTGAAACTGACCTTATTTTCCATTACATTCCAGGGAGATTCAGTACTGTGTTGCTGAAGCAGAAATATTGTTATGGCAAATATTTTGCTCAATACCAGATTTGTTTGTCAGTTGTGCTTCACCTTAATCACCTGAGCATGTCCCTCAGTGCCTGACAATATGTGCGTCTCTGATCATGAGCAGCAGTAGTAGGGGAGCATCATAACCACGTGTTGAGAGGGATTCTTTGGGATTTCAATAAATATTATAACAAAAGCAAAGCCTGAAGGAAATATTAGCCATTTTTCATACTTTCTAGGAATAAACAAATTCGAAATAACTCTGCATAGGTTTTGTTCTCACCTTGCTAACATCAGCAGTTATAAATTCGGCATCAAAAATTTGTTCTCTTCTTTTACTGTTCTGGTTCCGTTCAACTATATCTTTGAATCTTGCTTCACTCTGTTCGACCGATGTCGATGCTATATCTATAAAATTAAAATAATAAAAAGAATAACAATAATAAGCTCTCCTATAGACTACCTCAGGAAGACTTGTTTGGTTTCTTTTTTTTTTTTTTTTTTTAGGAAACAAAGATACAATTGATTCGATCATTATATATTGCTAGGGGAATATATATGTATGTGTGTGTGTGTGTGTGTGTGTGTGTGTGTGTGTGTGTGTGTGTGTGTGTGTGTGTGTATATATATATATATATAAAAGAAAAAAAAAAGGAGGCCGCCAGAATTTTGGAAACACACAAATATAAATATATACACACACACACACCAATGGGCTTCTACATAGTTTCCATCTACCCAATTCACTCACAAGGCATTGGTCAGCCAGGGGCTATAGTAAAAACAATTGCCCGAGGTGCCACACAGCAGGACTGAACCCAAAACCATATGGTTGTAAAATAAGCTTCTTAAACCACAAAAACCATACCTGCACTTATTAATGTAAATAAACATCGGTTTTGAAATTGATATTAAAATTCAAGAAAATCAAACTGTTTGGGAAGGCAACATCTTTAAGGAGACACATTTAATGTGTGTGTGTGTGTGTGTGTGTGTTTGTGTGCTTCAATTTTATGCACATATTTTTGATTACAAATCCATGACAATATTTTTTTTCAATGCAGTGTTAGGAGACAAAAAAATATTTTGTAACCAAGTTTAGAGGAGATAAATGGATGCCTCACCCTTTAGTATTCAGAATTTTTTGTCAGGTGAATTGCTTATTTATTCATATTGCTTTGAATTTTAACTTTGTGGCTTCAAGATTTCAATGTTGAGAATGACATTGTAGGGTAGGTGTGAGAGGTTGGATCTGATCAGTTTTGTCATGAAACAAGTAGAATGTTTGGGCCAGACATGGCCAAATTAAATGCTAACGGTTAAACAAGAATAGAATAATGTATAAATAAAAACCTACCAACGCACACTAATTTGCTGATTCGACCTTTCTTCCATTTTAACATGTCTCCTCCTTTTCCTGAGCACATGTCGAGTACAACATATTTATGATCACAGCTTCTCTCTTTTTGGATTTTCTGTAAAGTGTCACCTAGAAAAAAGGGGGGAAAAAAAAAGAAAATTGGATAAAGTAAAATATAAAAAAATACCTTTACTCTTTTACTTGTTTCAGTCATTTGACTGCGGTCATGCTGGAGCACCGCCTTTAGTCGAGAAAATCGACCCCAGGACTTATTCTTTGTAAGCCTAGTAATTATTCTATCGGTCTCTCGCTAAGTTATGGGGACATAAACACACCAGCATCGGTTGTCAAGCGATGTTGGGGGGACAAACACAGACATACATATATATATACATATATACGACGGGCTTCTTTCAGTTTCCGTCTACCAAATCCACTCACAAGGCTTTGGTCAGCCCGAAGCTATAGTAGAAGACACTTGCCCAAGGTGCCACGCAGTGGGAATGAACCCGGAACCATGTGTTTGGTAAGCAAGCTACTTACCACTCCTGCGCCTTGGTCATATTTAAATAAAAAATAAAGCAATTCATCTGCATCTGAGAAAGTAACACTTAGTTCATGATATATATATATGTTTATGTAAGTATGTATGTATGTAAGTGTGTAGACGTGTCTGTGTGTATATGTGTATGTATATGTACCATATATATACAACTTGAACAGACACACATATCAGTTCCTAAACATGCTTACATGTACATACAAGTCACTTCTTAAATTTTGCACCTCTCTTGTTCAATAAACAATGAATCAAACTTGCAAAGCTGTTTATTGACTCCTTTCGATTTTTAATGTTTATTTCAGTGCGTTACCATGTTACCAAACTATCAGTTTGGTCTCCCAGCTAAAACAGTAATGACTAATTTTTAAGTTTTTCTGACATTTTATAAATGTGAAAGGGATTAAAATTTCAATATTCCATATCAAAGGTTCCAACAAGAATAGGCAGAAGACAAGAAGACACTTTCAACCAATCAGAATTCTGTTTCCATAATAAGTTTGATTGGTCATCTTCCTCTGTCAGTTGAGTAAAGTGTCATCCAAGCTGATGTTTATTGGTAATTAAATTTAATTTGCAACAACCTGTGAGAATTTATCAGCTTTGTTTTTGCTGATAAGAATTATCAACAACTTTTCCTGTGATTGTGATTTAAAAAGACATACAGTAGTATACTAAAGTTTAGACATAATCTCTTGTGGGAAAGAAATGTAAGATAAAGTTTATTGTAAACAACACAAATGCTTTGTAATTAAATAGCTTTCAATGTGATACCTGTTAAACAGAAATTATTTTTATTTAATGAAAATTTAATAAAATCTAATCATAAGTAAGTGAAATTATGCTAAATATAACTAGATCGAAAACCTTTTTCCCCGGGCCATATCAACAATTCTGAAAATTTTGGGGTGCAAATTTTACATGAGTAGAAGCTTTTTTTCTAACAATTTTTATCCTGCAAAAATCACCTGTGTAAATTACACAGGTGCACAAATTACATGAGTTTTTATGGTATGTCCCCCTCCTCCATGTCCAAGAAATTGAAGAAAACTTCCTAAGAGGTTAAAAATTCATTTGGCATGACAATGAATTTAATATGCATTGGCTCATGACAAACGATATTTGAATGAATAAAAAGCACACCCCAATTTCAACAGCGTATATTCAATTGTCTTATAGTGTACTATCTTCCAATGCAAATAACCTCTCGATCAGTGGCACTCAACCACTTTTTGCCTGTGGACCTCTTGATTCATGGATTTAAAGGCCTTATTTTATTGCAAGTGCTGAGGGAAAGAAAGCTAGGAAGCAAAGTGATTAAATAAATTTCAGATCAACACGGATTAGAGTAAAAGCACATGGTCCAGTGGTTAAGGCATTGCACTTGTGATTGTAAGATCACGGTTTTCATTTTGAGACCAAGTGGTGCATTGTGTTCTTGATCAAAACACTTCAGTTAACCCCTTGTGAGACACATGTTTTGGTATATGTAACCAAAAAGACCAAAACCCTTTTTTTTTTTTAAATATTGAAAACCATCTACTGAAAGACGATCTCTGATTAGCTATTACATTTCAAAACCAACCATTCACAACATTTGTTCCATTGAGTCAATGGATCAGCCTTGAAGTCCTTTCAGCTTGTATCAGCCAGAGTGTCCCAAGGGGGTTAATGTTGCTCTAGGCCACTCAGCTGGTGTCCCATTCAGGGCAAATGTTGTAATTTCAGTCACTTATACACCATGGAAACCAAGGACTTGAGACAGTAATGTCCAAGGGATGATGATGGATTAACAGAGAAATGCAAGGGTTATGGGTAGCAGATGAGATAAAGATTTGGGGTGTGATGGCTAAGAGGGAGTAGTCACGTCATCATTTAGCATCTGCTTTACATGCAGGCATGAGTTAGACAGTTGGTCTGAAACTGGTAAGTCAGAGAGCTGCACCAGGTTCCAAAGTGAAATGGGCGCATTTTATGTACCACCGGCATGGGTCCATTTACATGAAACCAGCATCAGCCACAACTATGATTTCACCTGATGAGTCTTCTCAAACACAGCATATCGCCAAAGGTGTCAGTCACTTATCACCTCCGTGAGGCCCAACATTCGATGGGTGCTTTATACATACTACCGGCACGGGTGCCTGTTACATGGCACCAGCATCGGTCACGACTATAGTTTCACTTGGCTTGACAGGTTTTCTCAAACACAACACAAATATTAATAAATAAAGGCCTGACTTTATTCATTTTATGAGCATGAACGCAATTTATGTACGAGTAAGGCCAGGCTGCCCACAAAACCATTGACATTGAAAAGATATATTATGCCAAATAGAAAGAAGTGATATTCTACAATTCAAGGTTAAAATTATACTTTAAAACATTCACATTTCATTTCTTCTGATTCACTGTCTTTAAAACATGTATTCTTTTTACTCAATAGATTGTATTAAAACTGCTACAGACATTTAATCATCCCTATCATCGTCAGTTTTCCATGGTGGTATGAATCAAACAGGTTCTTGTGGTCCAAGTCACTTGTTATTCAGAATAAGAACTGACTTGCGAATACTATCCTATAAAACAGGATGGAGACCACATCTCATTTGTCTTTTTCATTTTTAGCTTGGCTTCTGCAGCTGGAAGTCCTTCCTAACATTTAACTACAGAGGTGCATTTTAACATGGCACTAGTGGAAGTACTGTATACATGACAAGACAAAATGGTCCTCACTACTCATTCAAGACAAAATGTAAAATCTATCATATCTCAGAGTTTTGCTTTCCACCCAAAAGATTCTGCTTTTTACATTTTTGCTCCAGCCTATTAACCACAAGCAACTATATGGCCTATATAAACCAATGAGAATGCTTTTATAAAGTCACTTTAACAGGTAGAAATAACTGCAAAATCTCCCTAAAAATCACTCGTTATCCTCTTATTTCTCTATTGCCCACAAGGGGCTAAACATAGAGGAAACAAACAAGGACAGACAAAGGGATTAAGTCGATTACATCGACCCCAGTGCGTAACTGGTACTTAATTTATCGACCCCGAAAGGATGAAAGGCAAAGTCGACCTCGGTAGAATTTGAACTCAGAACGTAATGGCCGACAAAATACTGCCAAGAATTTCACTCGGCGTGCTAACGTTTCGGCCAGCTGGCCGCCGCCACTCGTTATCCTCTTAGTAAAGGACATTGGATAATGTGATTCTGAGCTCTCTGGATATCTGAAAATGACAGGATGGGCACAGGTGGAATGCTTTCGATTATATATCTGTTACATCAGGGCTAATTTGGGGCTGAAGAACAACAGAGCATGTGTGTGTTCACTCATAGCAGCCAAAGAATCCAACACACACAACAAATGATATACATACAGTCATCTTCAATTAGGTGGGGGGGGGGGACATTACAGGACAGCTTTTAGAAAATTTTCAACAAGATGTGAGAAGTTAATAGAGAAAATAAAAAAACAAACAGGCTTTAATTCTACTTCACAATGTAAAGCAGTAGTTCTCAACCAGAGTCTATATGGCCATTGGGGGTCCAAATAAGATGGTTAAAATTTATGTGCAATAAATTGGTTATAAAAGAGTAAAGACGCCCTTCGGTCATGAATGACCATAGGATTGCACCTAGAAAGTTCCCCTCCAAGGCACAAGTCCAGGCAAGGTTGTTTATGGAAGACCACCAATCCCCCACACATACCGGCCTCCCCTCTCCATGCCATCGATGTTAGCTAAGGGAAAGGCAAAGGCCAATACAGATTGGCACCAGTGGCATCACAACTCATTTTCACAGCAACGTGAAATAGTGTTTTGCTCGAGAAGACAGCTTGGTCCAGGAATCAAACTCACTACCTCACAATTGTGAGCCCAATCCTCTAGCCACTGAGGCCATGTGCCTTCACTTCTAACCACTGAGTCATGCGCTTCACTCTTGGTTATACTTCTACAATGAACCAAATTATTTTTAGACAATTCCTAATGATATCTAATTATAAAAATAGGATGTTTTTAAACATTGAATGGCTTTGAGGATCTACCCAAGTAGACAAGGAAGCAAAGGGTCTATAGACAAAAAACTGGTTGAGTACCACTGATCTAAAGATTAGTTGTGTTGGAAGATAACCAAGTATAAAACAATTGCTACAATAAATATTCCATCTAATAATGCAAGCAGAGAGAGAGAGAAAGAAAAAAAGAAAGAGAACACGAGTTAAAACAGTGAAATGTACTGGTGTTATGTGGTCTGAAAGTGAATTACAATTTTTCTTCTTTTTTCTTTTTTCAATTAAAAATGGAAGAAATATAAGGATTTAGTAAGTACCAATTAAAACACTTTTAATCCAGTTGTTGAAATTCCTGAGATAAAATATACGACTGTTGCCACGAGCTTCCAAGCCGGATTCCCTCAGTTCATTGTAATGTTGAGCAACAGTTTTGGTCACCTTTGAGTCGTCTGTCTGGAAGAATGAGAAGGTTCTTTTCAGCAATTGCAAAGCGTAAGAGAAAAGACTATTGAAGAGAATTCTAAAATTAGCAAATGGCTGTGTGGTAAGAAGCTTGCTTCCCAACCACAGGGTTCCAGGTTCGGCCTCACTGCGTGGTGGCACCTCGGGCAACTATTATTGTCTTCTATAGTCTCAGGTCAACCAAAGACTTGCAAGTGGATTTGGTAGACAGAAATTAAGAGAAACCCATCGGATGTGTGTGTGTGTGTGTGTGTGTGTGTGTGTGTGTGTGTGTGTGTGTGTCTTTTATTCTTTCACTTGTTTCAGTCATTTGACTGCGACCATGCTGGAGCACCACCTTTAGTCGAGCAAATCGACCCCAGGATTTATTCTTTGTAAGACTAGTACTTATTCTATCGGTCTCTTTTGCCGAACCGCTAAGTGGCGGGGACATAAACACACCAGCATCGGATGTCAAGCAATGCTAGGGGGGACAAACATAGACACATACATACATACATACATACATACATACATACATACATACATATATATATATATAAATATATATATATATATATATACATATATATATATATATATATATATATAAATATATATATATACATATATATATATATATATATATATATATATATATATAAATATATATATATATATACATATATATATATATATATATATATACATATATATGACGGGCTCCTTTCAGTTTCCGTCTACCAAATTCATTCACAAGGCTTTGGTCGGCCTGAGGCTATAGTAGAAGACACTTGCCCAAGATGCCACGCAGTGGGACTGAACCCGGAACCATGTGGTTGGTAAGCAAGCTACTTACCACACAGCCACTCCTGCGCCTATATATATATATCATCATCATTTAACATCCGCTTTTCGATGCTGACATGGGTTGGACGGTTTGGCATCAGCTGGCTAGGCAGAAGACTGCACCAGATTTCAGTGTCTGTTTGGACATGGTTTTCATGACTGGATGTCCTTTCTAATACCAAATGTATGTGTATGTGTCTGTCCTCCAACATCACTTGACAACTGGAGGTAGTGTGTTTATGTCACCCATAACTTATCAGTTCAGTATAAAAGATGGACAGAATAAGCACCAAGTTTACAAGAAAAATAAGTACTACGGTTGACACATTCAACTAAAAATTCTTTAAGGCAGTTCCCCAGCATGGCTACAGTCTAATGACTGAAACCACTAAAAGACAAAAGCACCACAAGCCTAATAAGTGGGGAGGGAAGCTGTGGAAAAGGTAGACCCAGGAAGATATGGGACGAAGTTATTGAAGGCCAATCTCAAAGGGTTGAACATTACGAAGGAGATCATAGAGGACCAAGATATGTGGTACATGGCTGTACGCAAGAGACCCACAGAACAGAACTGAGATCTTAAAACAAGAGGGCCACATATAAAGCCTTGGTGTGGGTGCTGGTGCAATGTAAAAAGTACTTAGTACACTGTGGAGAGGTTGGTGTTAGGAAGGCCATCCCTTCCCCCATAGACACCAAGCCAAAAAAGACTATGGAACCTGGTGCGGACCCTCACCTTGCCAGTTCCTGCCAAGCCCTCCAACCCATGCCAGCATGGAAAATAACAGTGTTGATGATAATGAATGACAATGATATCTTACAATGGCAGGGGTTGTATGGTTTGAGAGGGTCCAATGGCTGTATGGATTACGCTGTGCCCTGATGTATGCTTTGGCAAGGTTTCTGTGGCCGGATACCCTAACAAACAACAGCCACTTCACAGAATGGGTTAGGTGCTTTTATCAAGCCACCAGCATTATTGAGCTTGCCATGCAGCTCACATGATTACAAACCCCAAGAGAGGGGCCGGAGCAGTCTTACGCAATGGGGTGAGGTGCTAGAGTAAGATGGGGGAGGGAACAGGTTCTTTGTAGAAGAGCTACATCAGTGGTTCTCAATTGCAATTGGTTGGGAGGGATGAATCACTATTTTTCTGATAGATCTCAGGTTGGAGAAAGAACTACATAACCTTGGTCAACCCAAGGCTATGGTAGGACACACTTGCCCAAGGTGTTACACACTGGGACTGAACCAGGAACAATGTTGGGAAGCAAGCTTCTTACCATACAGCTACGCTTGTGCTTAATATATAAGATCACTGGCTGTGTGTCGCTTATTTATTTATATATTGCGAAATGGGATGAACGACTGCCATTTCTAGCAGACAGGTGTACCAGTACTGAGAAAGGGCGAGACCCTGAAACCAGCTGGTCTACTGGTCTTGTCGCCACTAGATGGGAGCTGTTCACTCCCTTGTTTGCAATATATTGGATACAGATATTGTGTTGTTAACCAGCTGGTGAAGGTGTCCTCCTGGGGTTAAAACATTCTATGCAGAACAACCACATGACGTGATAACAACCGTTACTTTCCAGTAGAGTTACTACTTACATCTCTTATAGAGATTTTAGAACTAGCAACTTTGCTTGTTTTATAGATTTAAGTGTGTGTGCATGAGTGGCAACACCATACTGTCCTACTTCGTTTTATCTTTAACCCCTCTCAGTCATTGGACTGTACATGTACTGGGGCACTGTTTTTGGTTTTAGTTGAACACTAAATCTGGGTGCTTACATTTTTAAGCTTAGTACTTAGTCTATCAGCCTCTTTCACTGAACCACTAAGTTACAGAGACGTAAACAAACCAACTTCAATTAAGTGATGATGTGGGTGACAAACACAGGGATAAACACACATACGACAGGCTCCCACAAAGTTTGTATCTACCAAATTCACCATTTGTTCAATGATATAAATTTCCTGTTTTAAATTGAGCTAAACTGAATCCTTCCATCAACATTTGATGTTAACTTGTTCTTAATACTTGCTTAATGACAAAATTATTTTTAATAAATTCATTATTTTCAAAATTAATTGAAACAAAAGCAGTGTATTCCAGTGGAAATATAGTGACAAAAGGGTTAATAAAATAACTGACAAAGTATTGCGATTAATACATTCCACTAAAGCCCTCAAATGCAGTGCTGGGGCCACTGCCTCAGTTAAAAGGAACAAAACTAGTAAAATGCATGTCAGTGAATATGGAACGCTTTAGAAATGTGAAGAGAGGAACCACCATGCTTAGTCCTAAAAACAGACTTACCTTTTCTTTACTGAGGTCATTTGCTGCAGATTTCTCTTGGCTGTCTACTGAATCAGCATTAGCCGTCTCAGCATCAGCTTCGGTGTTTTCTGCAGAACCTGCTTGCCCTGCCTCTTGACATGCCTGCTCAGCACCAGAACCTTCTTGCTCGGTAGCGGAAACCTCCTGTCCCACCTCTTTACATCCTTCCTCGGCCAAACCGCCCGTTCCATCATTTTCAGGATCGTCTTTGAAAGATTGTTCGCAGGTATTTTCTGCAATATAAAATGATATATATATATATATACATAAATTGCTTTAACAATATATTTCTCCATTGCCAGTATAAGCTGAATTTATCTGTAACACATCTGTTTATGTATCAACATTTCTCAAACCTAATTTAAATAGTTCTTCCTAAATTCTTATGCCTCAACTTAATACTCAGGCTATTTAATGCACATCACATATAGAGAAATGAGGGAAATTTCTCAGCACAAAATTGGTTATACTTCTACACTACACTAAATATTTTAAGAATTTTTTTTTATACGGCTAATATTTAATCATAAAATAGCGAGATCGTTGCCAGTGCCGCTGGACTGGCTACTGTGCAGGTGGCACATAAAATACACCATTTCGAACGTGACCATTGCCAGTACTCCCTGACTGGCCTTCATGCCGGTGGCACGTAAAAGAAACCACTACATTCTTGGGGTGGTTGGCGTTAGGAAGGGCATCCACCTGTAGAAACTCTGCCAAATCAGATTGGAGCCTGGTGTAGCCACCTGGTTCACCAGCCCTCAGTCAAATCGTCCAACCCATGCTAGCATGGAAAGCGGGCGTTAAACGATGATGATGATGAAAAATGTAATATAATTTTTTAACAGTGAATGGCTTGGAGTAAAACAGTAAAATGAAAGAGGTCCAGAGGTAAAAAAAAGGGTCGAGAAACTTTGATGTAGAATGAATAACTCAGAGGAAGTGTTATTACAGGGTTGGTAGGCTGGGTAATAAGCGATGGCAATACCTAGTTTGGTATATAGTAAATGTGAACAATGTGAAAGCGTTTTTACCATATACTACATCAGGATGGACTCAAAAGTGATGTAGTCACTTAGAGTTCCGAGCAGATGTGGCAGTGCAATTGAGGACAGGCTTTTCTTTATAAAAAAAAAAAAAGAGTACAAAAAAAAATGCATGGCTGTGTTGGGAAGAAGTCTGCTTCCCAACCACATAGTTCCAGGTTCACTCCCATAGTATGGTACCTTGGGCAAGTGTCTACTGCTATAGCTGCTGGCCAAGCAAAGCCTTATGTATGGATTTGGCAGAGGGAAACTGAAAGCCAGTCATATATATATATATATATATATATATATATATATATATATATATATATATATATATACACACACACACACACATATATATCAGTGTATGTATCTGTGCTTATCCCCCCCCCATCTCTTGACAACCAGTGCTGGTGTGTTTACATCCACATAACTTAGCAGTTTGACAAAAGAGACCAACAGAATAAGTATGAGGCCTTTAAAAAAGAAAAACAAACAAAGAAATACTGGTGTCAATACAGTTGATTAAAAATTCAAGACAGTACTCCAGCAAAGCCACAGTCTAAGTAGAAACAAGTAAAATAAGACTGTTGGGAGAAAAGCAAAAGTCTGTCAGGTGGGCTATCCCTCTGAATTCAACTTATCTCCATAAAACAGAAAATCATTGATAGTCACAAAAAATTGTGCCATACATGCCAACAGCAGAAACAGAAAGCTTCTAGTGGAGAGTCAATGACTTTCCAGTATGCATCATGCAAGGTTGCATTATGTAGAGTGGACACTTTATAAGTTTCTCTTAGAATATTCTTTATTTTTTACTTGTTTCAGGGGCTGGACTGTGCCCATGCTGGAGCACCAGCTTCAAAGAATTAATCAGACAAATTTCCCCCCAGTACTTATTCCAGCAATCTCAATTTGGCAAAATGCTAATTATGGGAACATAAAAAAAATCAACACTGGTTGTCAAGCAGTGAAACAGAGAAACACAAAGCCACACACACACAGGTATATATATGATAGGCACCTTTCAGTTTCTGTCTCTATTAAATCCACTCACTGGTGCCACATAAGAAGTACTCCTCTCAGTGCCACATTCAAGCACTCATGCAGTGCCGTGTTAAAAGCACCCAGCACACAGTGAAGTAGTTGGTGTGAGGAAGGGCATCCAGCCATAGAAACCAAGCCAAATCAGACTGGAACCTGGTGCAGCTCTCCGGCTTGCCAACTCTGGTCCAACTGTCCAACCCATGCCAGCATGGAAAGCAAACATTAAAGGATGACAATGATGATGAAGGTTTTGGTCAGTCCAGAGCTATAGTAAAAGACACTTGTCAAAGGTGCCATGCAGTGGTTGACAAGCAAAGTTCAGTAAATATTTCATAAAGGACCCATTTCTGCCTCGGTGTGAAATTATCTTTTTCTACAGGGTTTTTTCAAGCATATTCAACAAATCTGACCTCCAATCTTGCTGCAGACCACTTTTTTTTCCAGAAAAGAAAGTAGGGAGGGGTAGTGAGGACCTTGGAGTTTCCTACTGATGGAGTTTTGTTTTGCAGGTTATTTCGCATGCTTTCAACGAATGTGACATCGAAATTACGTGTAAATGGCTCCTCTCCCCAGAAAAGGAAAAATTTGGCTGCTATTTTTAGCATGCCCTGCTACCACGTAACAGTTATTTGCAATAAAGGACCCGATGATATTTTACTCTGCAAACATCAAGACAAGGAAGATGTGAGATTTGTCGAAAGCATGGAAAATAACCTGGAAAAGGAAAAGAAATCCGCAAACGGGTTCTTAATGAAATATTTACCAAAACTTCTTACGTCTTACCACAAAGCCATGACCTATTGTATAATTTGACTTTTATAAAAACTAGTTTTACAAATTTCCCTCATTTCAATCTATTTCTTTACTTGTAATTTTAATTTACCAGTAAGGAGAATGACAAATTCAGACTTTGTGCATTATTGCATGTGGCTCTGTGTGTGTTTTTGTAAGTGTGTGAATTAATTTTAGTTTTATGTATGTAGTTTTCTTTACACAATTTTACCTTCATGGTACACCTGCTTTATATGCATCGTAATTCAACACTGGATAATTTAATAAATGTGCACAATTCTAAAGAAAACTATAAAATGAAATAAATTCATACACATGTGCATAACAATTCATATACATACAGTGGAGGTGCAATGGCCCAGTGGTTAGGGCAGCGGACTCGCGGTCATAGAATCGCGGTTTCGATTCCCAGACCGGGCGTCGTGAGTGTTTATTGAGCGAAAACACCTAAAGCTCCACGAGGCTCCGGCAAGGGATGGTGGCGAACCCTGCTGTACTCTTTCACCACAACTTTCTCTCACCCTTACTTCCTGTTTCTGTTGTGCCTGTAATTCAAAGGGTCAGCCTTGTCACACTCTGTGTCACGCTGAATATCCCGAGAACTACGTTAAGGGTACACGTGTCTGTGGAGTGCTCAGCCACTTGCACGTTAATTTCACGAGCAGGCTGTTCCGTTGATCTGATCAACTGGAACCCTCAACGTCGTAAGCGACGGAGTGCCAACAACAACATACATACAATGAGAATATTTTGTTGTATACCCAGTTTGTATATTAACTCCAAAATAAGAACAAAACATTTCTAATGTTGGTTTGCATGAGAGAATGGCCACAAATGAACAGCTAGGCTTTAAAGGCAACAACTGAAGCTTGCAAAAAGAGACGATTTGAAAAAGTAGGGTAGAATGAACTGATGAGATCAAATCTCAGGATACTGTGCCTCACACTTCATATGTATTCAACCCTACCAGCATGGAAATGTGGACAGTCAAACTAAGAGGGTTATTATTAGACAATGTAAATGGAGTGCATATATCTTATCAGTCATTCAAGTGTTTTTTTTTTTGTTTTTTTAACTAGAATAGATAAAAGCTGGAAATTAAATTGGCTTCATTTCTCAAAACAAATTAGATATCTTTTTCACCTTTTTTTTTTACTTGTTTAAGTCATTAGACTTTGGCCATGATGGAGTACTGCCTTGAAGGGTTTAGTCAAACAAATTGATTCCAGTACTTAAGTTTTTGTTTTGTTTCTTTTTTCAAGCCTGATACTTATTCTATCAGTCTCTTTTGCTGAACTGCTAAGTCAAGGGTATGTAAGCAAGACAACACTGGTGGTCAAGCAGTGAAGTGAGGCACAAACAAAAGACATGCACACACAATAGGCTTCTTTCTCTTTCCGTCTGCCAAATCCACTCAGACACTTGCCCAAGGTGCCATGCAGTGAGACTGAACCTAGAAACATGTGGCTGAGGAATAAATTCTAACCACACTGCCATCTTAGTCATTATTAAGCTGGAAATTGGTACATAAATTAACATAAAATTTTAATTTAGATTACTTTGAACAGGAAGTTTGTATCATAGAAGCTGAGGCAGCATTGGGCAGGTTGATATCCAAAGGGTTTTAACCTACTAATATCCTTGAAGTTACTACCTCTCCCGAATTCTGTATATTTGACCTGGTATTTAATTAATGATTTCACAGGTATTTCTAAATCCACATTAACACTGTTCAACAAGGTCAACAGTTTTATCTAGTGGGGCAAAGTAACAAAGTCAGTAGATAAAAAGTTCCACAAGCCTATGTCACAGTCTATGTCATGCTAATAAACATGACAGCCTATGATGTATTTTGTGAGCCACATTTGTCTTAAGGACCCAATAGAGATGATTAACCCTTCAGCATTCAGATCACTGTTAAATTTAATGCTTGTTTATCCGCAATGTTTTGAATTAACCATGCATTAGGCACAGGAGTGGCTGTGTGGTAAGAAGCTTGCTTCCCAATCACATGGTTCCGGATTCAGTCCCACTGTGTGTCACCTTGGGCAAGTGTCTTCTATAGCCTCAAGCCAACCAAAGCCTTGAGTGGATTTGGAAGACAGAAACTGAAAGAAGCCTGTCATGTATTATATATACATATGTGTGTGTATCTGTCAGTGTTTGTCTCTCCATTCCCGCTTGACAACTGGTGCTGGTGTGTTTACATCCCCATAACTTAGCAGTACAGCAAAAGGACCCGATAGAATAAGTACTAAGCTTTAAGTCCTGGGGTCAAGGCAGTGCTCCAGCATGGCCAGTCAAATGACTGAAACAAGTAAAAGAATAAAAGAATTATCTCATAGCTTCAAGGTTTCGGTGATGTGATTTTATATTTAGAACAACATTGTAGGGTAGGTGCGAAGGCAGGATCTGGCTGGTTTAAACAGAAAACAGCTAGAATATTTGGACTAGACATGGATAGTTTAAATGCTGATGGATCAAAGAGCAACAAATTACCTTATCTGAGAATGTCTTTACCTAGTTTGGTACATATTTGCAGTTAACTGAAGCCAGCAAGAAAATGCATTTTGTCTGGAAACAAAATTCCTACTGAGATTCATATGACCCTTTGCCTGTCCAATACATTTTCGTAAGTTTGTCCTAAATGTCCACACTTGTTTTCAAGCTTTTAGTTTGTATATGAAGAATGTTGTCAGGCAAGCCAAAGCTAGTAGATTCCTGTATCTTCTATCAATTCACTACAAACATAGTAACAATCTAATTCAGTTTGAGTTAGCTTATCTGACAGGCAACAGGCATGGCTGCAGGCTAAGATGCTTGCCTCCCGATCACGATTTTGGGTCTAATCCCACTGTGGCACCTTAGGCACGTCTTTTGCTATAGCCTCCGGCAGACCAAAGCCTTGTGAGCAGAAACTGAAGCAACTAGGTACCCTGTCTGAGAATATCTTTACCTAGTTTGTTCTATATGTCTAGACTTGTTTCCAGGTTTTTAGTTAGACTTTATTTCATATATTCTGAGTAATATAAAGCTTTCCTTTCGTAAGTCCCAAGTTAGTCTGGTGGTTGAGAAAAATTGGGAATGTGTATCACATATGATGCATGGGTGAAGGGCAATATGCCCTGTGTGCCACATAAGATACTTAGGACTGGAAAACGGTTATTGAAATACAAATGCAGTGTTTTATAAACACATCAACATTACTAACTGCTAAATGAAGAATGTTGTCAGATAGGCAAGCTGAAGCTAGTAGATTCCTATATCTTCTATTGATTCACTACAAACAATGGCAACAGAATTCAGTTTGAGTCAGTTTATCTGACAAGCAACAGGCATAGCTGTAGGCTAAGATGCTTGCCTCCTGATCACATGATTTTGGGTTCAATCCCATTGTGGTACCTTGGGAAAGTGTCTTCTGCTAAAGCCTCCAACCAAAGCCTTATGAGCAGAAAATGAAAGAATCCCCACTGTAAACATCTGTGCATGTGTGTGTGTGTTATTGTTACCTTGTCTTCACATGATGTAACAGTTGTATGCAAGTGTCATCGTCATGCAACTAGCATCCTTTGTTTTCAGTCTTCCAAGACACACCTGGTCATGGGGAAATATGACTTCACTTTGAACCAGGTGTGGGTTGACAACAAGATGGGCATTCATTCAGCCGTAGGAAATCTGCCAACAAAAATTCTGTCTGACCCATACAAGCATGAAAAAGCGGATGTTTAAAACAAGGACAACAGTCACCACACTGAATAACATCCAGCTTAAAAATCAATTAGTCAAACACCATACAAATATCTAAATTCGTGGAAGCTATTTTACCAATATCCATTTGGGAAATGGACATATAAACAGGGGGAAGAAAATATTGATTTCAAATTTTGGCACAAGGCCAGCAAGCTCAAGAGAGGGAGTAAGTTGAATACACCAACCCCCAGTATTCAACTGATACTTATTTCATCAACCCCAAAAGGATGGAAGGCAAAGTTAACCTCAACGGAATTTGAACTGTGGATGTAATTGACAGATGAAATGCTGCGTTGCATTTTGTCCAACTGAGTAACGATTCTGCCAGTTCACAACCTTGCAGAAGGAATAAACTATTGAAATTTTAACTAACATATCCAAAACAATAACACACCTCAAAAGGATTTTGGAAACCATGATATTCATAAATAAGATCCGACTTTATAACCTTTTGCACTGTTAAGCTTCTTAACACAAGCTTTTATAAGTTTCTACGAAATAATTACTTTAAAAAAAATCATTTCCAGATGTTGCACATAAAGATCAATAAGCCAACGGTACAGGGAACAGACCGAAAGATAATACCTCTGTCTTTGAAATGTGTAGCAAGCTTTGCTTCTGTGGAAAAGATCAAATTATGAAGTGAAGGGATTCACATCTATTAAAAAAATAAAAATCTCAAAACTATTTGAAAAGAAATAGCATAGGCAAAATAAATACATGCATGTATGTGTATATATGCCTGTATATATGTATATATATACAGGTGCAGGAATGGATGTGAGGTTAAGAGGTTTGCTTCCCAACCACATGATCTTGGGTTCAGTACCATTGCATGGCACCTTGGGTTGACCAATACCCTGTGAATAAATTTGGTAGATTGGAAACTGAAAGAAGCCCATCTTGTGTATACATGTGCATGGTTTGACTGGAACTGGTAAGCTGGAGAGCTGCATCAGGTTCCAGTTTGATTTGACATGGTCTCTATGGCTGGATGCCCTTCCTAATACCAACCACTCCAAGAGTATAATAGATGCTTTTTACATGCCACCGGCACAGGTGCCTAACCCTAACCGACATCAGCCACGACTATGCTTTCACTTGGCTTGACGAGTCTTCTCAACACGGCATATGGCCAAAGGTCTTGGTTACTTATCAACTCTGTGAGGCCTGACGTTCGAAGGTTGCATTTTATGCAACCACCAGCACGGTTACCTGTTACGTGACACTGGTATCGGCCACAACTATGGTTTCACTTGGCTTGACAGGTCTGTTCAAGCACAGCATATCACTAAAGATCTCAATCACTACTGCCTCTGTGAGGCCCAAAATTCAAAGACCATGCTTCACCACCTTGTCCCAGTGTTATGTATATGTATGTATTGTCACATATTTGGGTCAGATGTGGCAGGTTCAAATGTTGCAGGATTTAACTGATCCACTACAATGACAAGTAAAAGTTGCTCTAGATGCAAACTCTCATTTTCTTTTCTTTTCTTAAGAGTGGAAAAAGGAACAAAAAATTGCACTAATATTTGGAGGCTGTGATTTCTTAGTTTGAGAATCACTAGACTAGAGCAATTTGAAAGCGTTTGTAACAGGAATTGCTTTTAACTTGGTAGTGAACTGGGAAAGTCATTAGAGCATAGATATTTTTTGTTTGGACTCTCAGCATTATAAGTTCAAGCCTTGCCAAGATCAACTTTGCCTTTTATTCATTGGGGGGAGGGGGATAAAAAAAAATTCCAATCCAAGACAGTGGATTGATGGAATCTTAATAAAGTTAAACTGGATTCTTTCAGTATTTGTTCTCTTTGAAGATCCAGCTTTGGCCTACTTGGGTAGTAAAGACTTAACCTGTCGTCTGAGTCAATACCACCACCTGACAACTTGAGTACCTTTCAGCAGAGTCCACTCTGTTGCAAGCATCCAGCAGCCAGGTTTCCCAGTTTGATAATCATTTCCCACCTCCCTTCCAAGTAGTCTTAGAGGTCCCTGTAAAGCAGTGGTACCCAACCATTTTTTTGCCTATGGACCCCTTTGATTCCTATTTACTCTCCTGGACCTTCATAGATAGATATTCAATGTATATAAAAAGAAAATCCTGCTCTATTTTCCTAATCAAATATTATTAAGAATTGTATAAGAAAAAAAAAATTAATATATTTTGAGTATTGTTGAAGTATAAGCATACATTTTAACAACCAAATCTTATAAGGACCTCCAAGGGCCATATGGACCCCAGTTGAGAACCACTGCTATAAAGGCAGTGTCCTTCCCTCCTGACTAAAAAAAAAACTAGATGCAAGATCAAGCTTTTCAATGAAATGAATGTGGTCGATTGAATCGATCACATGCTTATTACTGATGTTCGTTTATTGATTCTGAAGGAAAGCGAAAGGCAAAATTAACCAGAAAGGATCACTTTCGATGGGAAAATTTATTTTATTAAAGCAAAGATAATTATAAAACTTTTAGTAGGGATAACAAGATCCTCTGACCTATCGTATCCTGTTGGACAATCCAACCATACTAACATGGAAAAAGGACGTGACGATGATGATGGATCCGTCGGTAAAAATGCAAGCTGGAAATGCTTACATCTTAAATGCATACAGATTTATCACATAACTAACATGTAGGAGGTTCGTTATGTTTCAATGTTGTGAACAAGTTGCCACATGAATGAATGCACATGAAGGGTTTAAGTTGTCAGTACCTCTATTCTTTTAAAAAATATCGTAAATAATACGATATTATTAAAAAACCCACCGAAGTATTCAAATAAACATCTGGAAGGAGGTACAGTCTATCTAATATGTATTTATATTTCACCAACTATAGTACCGTAATAAGGGTCATACAACTTGTACTTCATGCATATACTAGCAAATAAATAACGGTGGAGATGGAGTATATGTAATCTTCAGATTACATATAGTCCATCTCTACCCATATGTATGTCTGCGTGTAGATAGATAGATAGATAGATAGATAGATAGATAGATATGCTTAGATAGATAGATAGATAGATATGCTTAGATAGATGGATAGATAGATAGATGAAGTACACAATGCTTCACGATGCGTATGTTTTAAATACGAAACAAATACTTATTACTGCACGTGTAACTATGTCAAAAACTTTTCTTTTTTTCACACGTGTATAATATATATACATGGCTTATTTACTTACCCTCTGCATTAAATTTAAACTAAGGTTAACGACCTTCTTTACAGAAAGATTTCAACAACAAAACCAGATGTTCAAATAGAGAAATACTCATTATTTTTTTTAATTTTAAATAGATTTATTTATGCATGTTCTTTTGAGATTATTTTTGCGTAGCTTTTATTTCATTTCTCGAGTGTAAATAAAATATAGAACACAAAATTAATACATATATATATTAATTTCAGAAATTTCTTTTATAAAAGCAATTTATAGCTATTTCACACTAGTGATTTTCAAATATGAAACGACCGACCGACCATACCTTTGCATGTATATGTATGCTAGAATACACAGTTGTGCTTGCTTGAATGCGATTAAGTTGAATTTATTAAGTCTGATATGGGCCAACTTGCAAGCAATACTAGGACAAGCTAGAGATACTAAGAAGTCTCCAATAAACGCGCGCGCGAATACTACACGCTCGCTCACACACACACACATCTATCCCTCTCTCTTTATACAAATATATATAGAGAGAGGAGATAAGTGAGGGAGGGGGCTAAGCGAATGGAATAATAAAGGAGAAACCAAAGAAAATGAGGAAAGATAAATACTATCTAGATTATTGATTATAATGTGAATATTCATAAGATTGTGTAATACGCTTTTCCTCTGTTATGTATAGAATGTGAGTGTGTGTGAGTGTATGTATGGGCGCGTTTTAAATACACGTGTTGTATATTCAATAGGGGAATAAAATTGACATAACAGTTGTTGCATATTACGTACATACACACGCAAGTATATATATATATATATATATATATATATATAGTGACATTGTATAACAGTTGTCAGAGAAACATAGCATGTATATTTACACAACGGTCAGAACCAACGGCAGCCTGTTCCCGTCAAGATGTAATTTTTTTTTATCGATCTTAAAATGTATGTGTATGTATGTATGCATGTATGGATGTGATAGTTTTTCTTGTTTTTTGTTTTTATAATTTGCACTTTCTACTGGTTAAAGATAAAGAAATGGTGTCATGACACAAAAAAAAGAAACCGGTTTAAAAAAAAAAAACTGGCTATATTTATGTGTGTGTGTGTGTGTACATGTGTATGCATAATATGCCAGCATCATGATTGACTACTTTATTTAGTTACCAGAGAGAAAACGTGTAGCTGGTTTGAAAGTAGGACGACTGGTGAGGTTATCGATTTAAATTAATTAAATTTAAAAAAACAGTTCATTAAACTCATATTCAAATTACAAACTGAGAGAAAATAAAAATAAGTTTCATTTCTTAGCATCTTTAAGATGGCTGTTAGGGAAACGGAAAGTAATAATTTGAAAGCCTAATACTCTAAACATTAAATTTTGATCATAATTAAATATGATATTGATCTTTAAATAGTTAATCATTGTTTACTGATATCATCGGTATGAGATAAAAAGATTTTCAAACATTCAACATCTGAAAAACATTTCATTTCCAAGAAAAAAAGAAATGTGATTAGCTTAAAATAATAACTCGTAGTATTTAACACACATTTATTTCATAAACTATTTAAGCGCCACAACCACATTAAGCGAATTAGCGCAATTTCAGATATCCTGGGAATGAACTCAATAAGTTTAGAATGCATGCGAAAGGAAATTGCTGTGGTTACCAACTGAAAATAAGGAAATAATTTAATAAGTTTATCGCCAAAGTTAAAACTTACCTGACTCCATGCTTTGTATTGAGCGCTAGGATAATGAGCCGTAAATGGGTTCCAAACTGTCGTGATAGCCCCGCGCTACCGGTTGTAATCCTTAACTTACCAAACGCTACCGTAAACATTCACATGTCGTTCCTATCAAAGGCAATGTTTCTTGCCTTTTGTCTTTTTCTCAGAAGCAACCGTCTTCTTTGATCATTCAATGCTGCAAAAAAAAAACATATTTATTGCGATGGATGTTAATCTTAATTAGACGCTGGAATTTGTTTTGTTTTAATTATATATATATATATATATATATATATATATATATATATATATATATATATATATATATATATATATAATTAATAAATTCAATAATAGGATAAAAATATAAACGAATTATACATATATATTTATATATATATATTTGAGTAATTTTGGGTTTTACGTTTTAAAATTTATTTTAGCAAGCCTTTTTTTTTTTACATATAAAATTTATTTCTCTTGACATTTCGTTGGAAATAAATAATAAAACAAAATTTAACGTCTTGCCTTAAAATAGTTGGATAATGCATTTTCATTCATAGCTTTCGACATTGAAATCCTATAATAGCAGCCAAGCGTGTCGAAGTTGTGTCCTGATTGACACGGGTTGTTAACTGCTCTGAACAAGTATTGGGAGCTAATTTAGTTAACCATACCCGTTCCCTTAGCAACTATGGCGTTGAATCACTCCTTGTATCATAAGTAAAGAAGACATGATGTAACAAGTAATGTTCATTAGATGTTAAAATACACATTAAAAGACGGTGCCTTCAAACGATTTTTAAAATTATTTTAGTCCTGACTAAATAGGTTCTTTGTCTTCACAAGAAAACTAGGCCCAACTTTTATAGGCAGAATTTTTTTTACTGTTAGCATCAATATAGAAGCAAAACCACATATTATGGCTACCTTAGGTTCAGAATTTTATCCTTGCAGAAATTGTTAAGTATGACCACTAATTACAGGATGTAATCTGTGATTTCAACCCCATGGAGACTCAGATTTTAAGGATTTAAAAATTACGCATTTTTCTTACCAAAAAAAGTCACTTCAGCATTTGAGCTGAGAACAAAGGGGTTGACAAATTGAAAATTTGCACTCATTATATATATCATCATCATCATCATCATCATCATTTAACGACCATTGTCCATGCTGGTATGGGTTGGAAGGTTTGACCATGGCTAGCAAGCAGGAAGGCTGCACCAGACACCAGTCTGATTTGGCATAGTTTCTATAGCTGGATGCCCTTTTTAATGCCAACCACTCCAAGAGTGTAATGGGTGCTTTTACACGCCACCACCACAGGTGTCATTTGCGTAACACCAATATCTACCACAACTGTGATTTTACTTGGCTTGATGGATCTTTCTTCTCAGTCATTCGTCATTGCTTCCATGAGGCCCAACACTCAAAAGGTGCTTTTCATGTGCCACAGGCATCAGCCACTTTGCCTCCGTAAGGCCCAATGCTCGTAAGGTACTTTTTACATGTAACTGGCACGGGTGCCAGTTACATGAGACCAGCATCAGCCATGACTACAATTTCACTTAGCTTGATGGGTCTTCTCAAGCACATTATATACCAAAGGTCTTGGTCTCTGGTCATTGTCTCCGTGAGGCCCAAAGTTCAAAGATCATGCTTCACCACCTCATCCCATGTCTTCCTGAGTTTACCTCTACCACAGGCTCCCTCCACATATATATATATATATATATACTCTTTTATTTGTTTCAGTCATTTGACTGCGGCCATACTGGAGCACCGCTTTTAGTCAAGCAAATCGACCCCAGGACTTATTCTTTGTAAGCCTAGTACTTATTTTATCGGTCTCTTTTGCCGAACCACTAAGTTACGGGGACGTAAACACACCAGCATCGGTTGTCAAGCGATGCTCCAGCATGACCACAGCCACTTGGCTGAAACCCATAAATAAATAAATAAATAAATATATATATATATATATATATATATATATAAATGTAAGATCCAGAGATCAAGGTGTAGGAAGAAATTTAGCTTCGAGAGCGATGCATAGTGAATATAAAAAAATAACTTTCAGGAACAATAGTGGTTTATTGAGATGGAAGGTTGCGGATTTTGAAGAGTAGCTAGCAGTATACACCTCACCTGGATTTTACCACTTCTGAGGTTCTACTTGCTATGAAACATATGTAGCCTGAATTTTCCCAGTGTTTAGGCATAAGCAAACCTTAGATTAGTTAAAATATGTTTATGATACATTTCAACTTCTAAAGGCAAATCCACTAGAGTTACCATGGTGAGAAAATTCTCTTGTATGGTAAAAGGTGTAAAAACATCTCTCGGGGGGGGGGGTCGTTTGAGGTGGTAGATAGCTTCTGTTACCTAGGACTCTAAGTTAGCAGTGGTGGCGGGAGTTCTGAAAGTGTAGTTGCCAGGATAAGAGTGAGCTGAGTGAAGTTTAGAGAGCTTCTACTTTTGTTGGTAACTAAAGGCCTCTCCCTCAGATAAAAGGCAGTTTGTATGATGCCTGTGTGCATACAGCTATGTTACATGGCAGTGAAATACAGGCTTTGATTATACAGGACCTGTGAAGGCTGTGATATTGACCTTTTAACCTAGAATAGGTTAGAAGGGTCAAGTGGTGAAGACATTACTTTGCTTAGCTAAGGCATCTGGCAAATGTAACTTCTGTCACAGAAAAACTATTGTTTTACTGTGAGAAAAGTGCTGTTGAACTGTTAATTTAAATTTGGCTAATCAAGGATTGAATCCACACCATGCCAGCAAGATCCACTACATATGTATACATAAATATACAACAGGCTTCATTAAATTTCATTCAACCAAATCCACTCACAAGGCTTTGGTTGGCCCAAGGCTATAGTAGAAGACACCTGCCCAAGGTGTTATGCAGTGACTGAGTCCAGAACTTTGTAGTTGGAAAGAAAAATTCTTACCTCAAAGCCATCTGGATAAAAAGTCACAATCTTAGCTAGGAAAAATAGTAACTGGAAGAAAGTTATATTTTATTTAAATACTATAAGCAAACAAAGTAATAAAGCAAAATATATTTCAAATCAATTGTTAACTGACAGTACATAGCTTGTAAAAAAATTTATGTATGATGGCATTGCACATATGTGAAAAACAAAATTTATTCAGTTTCTTAAGCAAAGTGTTGTTGGCACTCCGTCGCTTACGACGTCAAGGGTTCCAGTTGATCCGATCAACGGAACAGCCTGCTCGTGAAATTAACGTGCAAGTGGCTGAGCACTCCACAGACATGTGTACCCTTAATGTAGTTCTCGGGGATATTCAGCGTGACATAGAGTGTGACAAGGCTGACCCTTTGAATTACAGGCACAACAGAAACAGGAAGTAAGAGTGAGAGAAAGTTGTGGTGAAAGAGTACAGCAGGGTTCGCCACCATCCCCTGCCAGAGCCTCGTGGAGCTTTAGGTGTTTTTGTTCAATAAACACTCACAACGCCTGGTCTGGGAATCGAAACCGCGATCCTATGACTGCGAGTCCGCTGCCCTAACCACTGGGCCATTGCGCCTCCACCTTAAGCAAAGTAACACAAAGAAAACCAAAAGTTTAAGTCAGTCATTTATTGACAATACATAACATGTACAGCTTGATTGGACACCTTGACATAGTATCATGGCATTACATGTATATTCAGTATTTTTAATGTTGATGACTATGCCAGCCAATACCACAAAGAAATTCAGCCACAGTCTTGTGGTTCTCCCGTTAAACAACACACAAGTTATGGAGGCATTCTTATTACTGTGACCCTGTTTTTCTGTGACTTGTTCACAAATTTGAAATTGGATAACTTTATCATGGATGTTTTGTTTCATCGGATTAAACATTGCAGCATCAGATCTTTTATTAACATATTTGCAGGCATATTTAATGGACTTTATCAAATTGTATGCCTTAATAATTAGTAGGGTTCACTGAATGCTGTACATCAAATATGTTGGTCAGGAGCAGGGCTGGACCCATAGAAGCACAAAGCACTTAAAAGATTTTGCTGCTCCCGTATATACATTATTAAAAATACAAACAATAATAAGCCATAAAACAAAAATGTTTATTTTTCAAAATGAAATAAAACTAACAATAAGCTGGAAAATAAGATTTATTTTGTATACTTCCACTTTATATTTGAAAAGTTTTCTTTTACTTTTTTTGGTTGTGAACTCTTTGATCAGATTCTCATTATGAAACTATGAACACTTCAAGATTATACTTCCAATCATAAAACCATTTTGAATATTATTTTTGCAAGTTTAAAGTGATTTCTTTTGTGTCATAAATCATAATACCATTTTTGTGGTGACTCCCACCTTCCCTTAATGCCTTGTGACCCCCTTCAGTCATGAATGACCATGGGATTGCACCTAGAAAGTTCATCTCCGAGGCATGAGACCGGACAAGGTTGTTCATGGAAGACCAGCAGTTGCCCATGTATACTAGCCTCACCTCTCCATGCTACCAATGTTATCCACGGGAAAGGCATAGGCCGATACAGCTTGGCACCAGTGACGTTGCAACTCATTTCTACAGATGAGTGAACTGGAGCAACATGAAATAAAGTGTCTTGCTCAAGAACACAACATGCAGCCTGGTTCAGGAATTGAATTCACAACTTTATGATCGTAAGCTCTAACCACTGAGCCATGCACCTTGATGCCCTAAGCACATGCTTATTTTACTTAAGGATTAGTGCAGCACTGGTCAGGAGTGGGAAGTAGGGAACTCTCAATCTGTTGTCAATCTCATATTTTCAACAAAGATTTGGAAGTCTCCATCCTCTGGTATGCTCTTCTTCTGAAAGGAGGCTAGACATCTTTATCATCAGTATGCATTCCCTTGGACATTGTTCCATGCACTTATTGTCTTCCATGCAAGGTGAATGCCTGTTTAGGGTACCACGAGGACCATTAACCATCTGAGTTTTAACAAGACTGATTAGCTCTTTCTCCCTGCCAGGATCTTGAAACTCAACTAACATGATGGAATCAATTTGTGTGTACTCATAGTAAGCCCCGGTTTTAGCAAATGGGAAGGAAGAGGAGGAGGAGGAGGTATGTCTCTTCTGTTTTTTAATTATTATAAATCTTCCACTGAGGAGGAAGCCAGTTTCCAACAAAGATACAGGGCTCCATCTTTGGGATGTAGTTAACACAGACAAATTCACACTTGGAACTTGAGACAGGTCTTGCATGTTTTTACTGTTCCACTCACAGATTGCACTTGTAATGCACGAATCAGCCAGTCAATTTCTCTTTCTGAAAATCCTAGTTTATCCAGATTCTCCTTTAAGCATTTACAAACAAAACCTTGTTTTGTTATTGGTATGAATATGAATTCATAGTCTGGATATAGAAGCTGGAAGTTTCGAAGCAGTTCTCCATAGACGTCCTCTTTTTCTTTGATTATCAAAGAGATATTTGTATCTGCAGGGCAGCTGACCTCTATGATGGTACATACCTTTGCCCCTCTGTCCCAAACAACAGTGTCTGGCCTGTTATGCTTACATTTGACAGAAGTTTTGATGGGAATATTCCACCAGTATTCCTTGAGTTGGTGTTTATGAATATATTCTATAACAGAGGGATTTCCTAAGTTTGTATGTATGTATGTGAGGGAGAGAGGGAAACCTGCAGTTTCACATGACCACTGGTCATCTTGCTTTGGACTTTCACTGGATACTAATCACAGAGACAGGAGAGTAGTACTTGTGTTGCACAAACGTCTATCGCTATAATCCAACGATATGCAGATGTCTCTTTGTAGTGACCTCATTTGCCTTTCTATCAACAGAAAGTGCCACAGTGATGGAAGACTGGCAATGTGTGCAGGCCTGACCAGCTTGAAGCCATGCAGGTCTGCAACAGGAATGAATGGTCACTGGAGGGGCCATGGACAGAAAGTCAGATAGGGATAATGAGGAGGAACAAGGTGACAGAAATTCTTTATGAAGATGGAGCAGTTACCATGACTGTGTGTGTGTGTGTGTGTGTGTGTAAAGTTCAAGTGATTTATTATGCAATGAAAATGATTATGAATCATGTTGGTAAAGTGTAAATGATTTATTTCTAACATAAAAATATAAAAACAAAATTAACTTTCAGGGTAGTACAAAGATTCTACTCCATTTACAAAGATCTGGACATGTATCTCACTTTAACTTGGTGAATATTAAAGCAAAAGGTTGCCAATTTTTCTATCATCTTGGCCTAACAGCCCTTACTATTTGTTCTCACTGTTTTGTCTTGTTTTTACTGTCTTTGTCTTGTTCTCACTGTCCTGTTCTTGTTAACACTTTCACCCTCTGCAAAAAATTCCAAATTTCATTTAATTTGTTTTGCGGGAAGGACTGTTCCAACGAAGTCACGTATTGTCCTTGCCTTCGAAACGCGGAGTAGATGGAACAGGGACAACTGAAGAAGGGAAATATTCTTTATGTTGCATGTCTTGTTTCTTTGTTTGTTTTCGTTGTTCGAAAAAAGTTCGTTTTCTGTCTCCGTCTTTATGTTTTCGTTTCTCATTGTGTTTAACGTTTTTTTTTTTATGTCCTGTACCCATATATGTATGCATGTATACATATAGATGTAGGTATGTACATATATGTATTGATATATGCATATATTTATATATTATTTATATAAATATACATACATACATATACCTATCTACATACAATGTTTCTTTTGGGGATGGGGGTGGGGTGTCTCACAGAATGTTTATACTTCTATTTGCGTTCAAACAGAAAGAAAAGTAAATGAAAGTATATTAGTCAAGAATGTAAAGAATTGGAAGAAATACTGCTATCTGTTCTGGCTGATGTTTTAACAATTTTGCCTGCTTGCTACCTTGGAGTGGAGGCGCAATGGCCCAGTGGTTAGGGCATCGGACTCGCAGTCATAGGATCACGGTTTCGATTCCCAGACCGGGCATTGTGAGTGTTTATTGAACGAAAACACCTAAAGCTCCACGAGGCTCCGGCAGGGGATGGTGGCGAACCCTGCTGTACCCTTTCACCACAACTTTCTCTCACTCTTACTTCCTGTTTCTGTTGTGCCTGTAATTCAAAGGGTCAGCCTTGTCACATTGTGTCACGCTGAATATCCCCGAGAACTATGTTAAGGGTACACGTGTCTGTGGAGTGCTCAGCTACTTGCACGTTAATTTCACGAGCAGGCTGTTCCGTTGATCGGATCAACTGGAACCCTCGTCGTCGTAACCGACGGAGTGCCAACAACCTTGGAGTAAATTAATAATGCTTTCTTTATAAAGGATTCTAGCTATGACCCTGCCATCTTTGTTTCAACCATAGTGTACATAGGGTAACATAACTCAATGTAGCTTTTTTTTTAAAGAAGGTAACATGTAATTTGAGGGAGATTTGGCTACTACATCTGTTTGAGCAAATATATATATGTATATAAAGAAAGCATCCCAACAAAGATATTACCAATTTTGTTTTAAACATAATGTACCTACGAATACTTTCAGAGAATGATGTCACTAAGTGACGGAGAAAGGGGGAAAAGGATTGGACTGAAGGAGAAAAACTTAGGACCCAGAGGCGGTGAGTGGTGTTACTCAGTGTGGGGTGAGTAGCACACTCTTCATAATATCATTTTCAAATATCATTCATGTTATCATATTTTAATTTATTTTTCATATTCATTTTCATGTGTCATTCCTTATATATTTTATTTTTATATTTTTAATTGTTATATGTCCCCACATGTGTTGTAGTGTCCCCCTCTGTGTAATGCCTTTACGGCAATTTAAAAGAAGTGAAGAAACTTGCTTCCTAACCGCATGATTCCGGGTTCAGTCCCACCTTGGGCAAGTGTCTTCTACAGTAGCCTCCTGGCTGACCAAAACCTTGTAAGTGGATTTGATAGACGGAAACTGAAAGAAGCTTGTTATATATATATGTGTGCGCGTGTGTGTGGAGGCGTGTGGTTTAGTGGTTAGCATCATGATCGTAAGATTGTGGTTTCGATTCCTGGACCGGGGAACGCGTTGTGTTCTTGAGCAAAACACTTCATTTCACGTTGCTCCAGCTGGCAAAAATGAGTAACGATGCGATGGACTGGCGTCCCGTCCAGCTGGGGAACACATACGCCATTGAAACCGGGAAACCGGGCCCATGAGCCTGGCTAGGCTTTAAAAAGGCGCATTTATTATTTTTTTAATATATATTTATGTGTCTTTGTGTCTGTTTGTCCGCCCACCGTCGCTTGACAACCGATGTTGGTGTGTTTACGTCCCCGTAACTTGGAGGTTCGGCAAAAGGGACCGACAGAATAAGTACTAGGCTTACAAAGAATAAGTCCCGGGGTCGATTTCTTCGATTAAAAAGCGGTGGTCCAGCATGGCCGCAGTCAAACGACTGAAACAATTAAGAGAATATATACACATATATATATATAAAGCATTCCAACTATGGCTCTGTCATCTTTGTTTCAGGCATAGTTTATCTAAGGGTACATTATCCGAAGTATCCATTCTTTTAAAGAATGGTAGCATGTAATTTAAGGTAAATTTGGCTACTGTATCTAACAGCAAGAGCGACCGCTTCTAAATATAACTGTTTCTCTCTTTCTATCTTCCCGCGTGTTATAAGTGGTGGGCGAAAAAAAAAATGTAACTTCCGATCTGTCTGGAAAACATTTTTAAAGTCTCGCGCACTCATAAATATACTTCATTTGGTACATACTCCTCGTTCAGTTCTGCAGTCGGGATGGACAGCAGTAGTCACATCAATACCAAATGTTTTATAAATAACTGAATGAAACTGATGTCTCGATGTCTTATATCCGAAGTTATAGCGAAGCAGCAAAAGAGTAAAAGAACCGGTGGAACATAATAAGAAGCAGTTGATTTAAAATAAATAAGAGACCAATCTCGAAAGCATGATTTACCCCAGGATAGCATTTGGCTTGAATTTTGTTCATCGAATGAAACAGACATGCGTTAATAAGAATGTGGTTCAGTTGTGTGCACGCTGTAATTTCTTGAGTCATCATCGTCATATAGAGGAAAGGCATTTTATTTCATCATGGTCCAGAGTAAAGGTTAATGCTACTGAAGGTAAGCATATTTGTTAGTTGTTATACCACCAGTAATACTGGTTGCCCCTCATGCACTTTTGTAGGTATGCCATACATATATATGCATACATGGTATTACATACACAATTGTAGGTGTAGACTTGTGCACGTAATCCTATATATATATATATATAATAATATAATAATAATAATATTTATTAGGGATAAAATCCAAAATTTCAGGTAAAAACTCAATTAAAATCAATATATTAAAATTAAATTAAGTTTCACAGTATAAAAAATATATAAATATATAGTATTAGTATACACACACACACACACACACACATAAATATATTATACATTTGCAAGAATCGGGGTGACAGTGACTTCGAAGTTTCGGCCTGCTGGCCTTCCATAACAGTCCGAGTGGAAGAATAGCCGCTGGCCGAAACTTCGAAGTCACTGTAACCATTATTCTTGGAGATATATTCATACATAAATATGTAATCTGCAACAACAACTACAACAACAAAAAAGTATTGAATCATCCTTCAGTTTAATTGTTAATGTATAAAGCTGAGTCTAAGTGAAGGTGAACCCAATTACCATAATTCTATAGTCAATTTCGGGGTAGTTTAAAGATATAAGTACCAGCCAAGTTATTCAGATCGATTTAATCGAATGTTATCCTCTTACAACACGCTCCTCGTATGTTAGAAACCATTATATAACTAATATTTATCCACCCTCAGCAAGAATTATCATTTTTAACAAGAATCGTCATAGTAATAAGATAAATAAATATAAGAATGAACTCGTCTATATTTGTGTGTGTTACCATTTAGATATTTCTAGAAAGGAAAACATGAAGTTGCAAGTAATCTCCTTGATTATTCTCTCTATCAGCACTGTCTTCGCAGATTTATGATGAATCAAAGGCGTTTTAGCCGTGGCCATCACGCCTTGAATGTGTGTTTATATATATATGACACTATGGTCAAATGTATCTTCTTTTTAAGACGACAGGTATGTAATATGAGATTTAGCTGGCCAAAAGTGCCCATCACGCCTATATATATATATATATGACAGTATTGTAAAATGTGTCCTCTTTTTTTTTATTACGATGAGTTGTATGTAATTTGGGGTTTGGTTGTTATTTCTAGTAAATCGGGTCCAGTGCCGATGTATAATCAACAGAGCAGTTCCCAAACCCACACGGGTCGCGAACTTAAAATATTTTACTTTCTAAATATGTAACATTTCTATCGATTTGTTATACAATATACCCCCAACATTTACTACAAACAGTAAATGTTTTTTAAAAAGTCATAAAGTTGTGGAATATACAAAACGCGAGGAACCACATGGAAACGACCATGCTGGATTCCCCGAATATCTACAAAAATTGCTGAGCTATGCTATTTCATTGTTTATAAAATGTACCAAAATATAAACGGCAATTATGTTAGTTTAATTAGCCTTAGTTACCACAGATATGGGTAAATTTTCTGAAAATTTACCCAGATATGAACCCAAATTGGCACAAAGTATTTATACTTAACTCTATACCTGTGTGGAATCTTCGAATGTCGGCATAAAGGTGTGCTGTTTATATCTATGATCTATAATATAAATATATGATATGATATATATATAATAAAACTGTAATTAACTCTGATTAGTTTAATCAATCTTGGTAATCACTTAAGTAAAATGATGATTTGTAATTGCCACATATTCTTCTGTGGTCCGTTCTGTTTTCTCTACCTGAGGTTGTTTATGTACATATTTATTTAGCAACAGTTACCCCAAAACTGATGATTATTGCACCAAAAAAAGTATGAAATACTACAATTTATAAAATTTTAAAGAAGTTATTCTATTATATTGGAAAAAGTGTGACGAAGAATTATTGATTTGAAACAATAGATCGTGATAAAAGTTTGGGAACCGTTGACGGGGAATTGTTAACGAACTGGCTCTCTCTCTCTTGGGCTCGTTGCATTAACGTATATTCTTACTGTTACTACATATTTTTTTGCTTCATATTTTACATTTGGTAAGTTTCATTCAGGTGTACTGTTATATTCGGTCGGCAGAACTATGTACAGATAGATTTGTGAAATTAATGTGTCTAGTTTATTAATCAATACCCACCCCCGTTCGTGTGCCTGCTCGGCAGCAAGACAAGAGATTCAAATCGATTTATGATTTAAATTATGCCTTTGAATTAGTAAGTCAAAGCAAGTGAAGTAGAATGTACATTGCCTTTTGTAAACCATCAAAGACTTTGTTTAATTTGCTCATGAGCCCACGCCGGTGTGTGTAGCCATGTCACACCCGTTGTAGGATAAAAAACATTCCAGAGTATCACGAAACTCCTTGAACGTGGAAGGTTGTTTTTATTAGTATGCATATTAGACATATCCCTATTATACATAATTATATCTACCACTTATAATATAAAAACTGGGTTTTTTTGTTGCTATTTTTGGTGTTTTCTGAACAGTGACGTGCCCCCTTTGTATATATCAATGGCTGACATCTCTAATCGACGCTGTGTGAAGGTCGATGACTGCCTGACATATCTGAGTGGGTATATTGTGAATTCCAATGAATGATAGCTCTGTGAAAGGATTATGTGAGATGTTTGGGTAACATCTGTGCAATGAGACATAGTAAGGACGACAAAAAGAGACACAGGTAGACGCATTAGTTAGTTCAGAGGAGCAGGGATGGGAGCTTTATTATGACAATAAAAAGGTATGGGTAGATCTGTGGTGGTGATGGTTGAAGCATATTAACTGGGTCTTTCTCACAAATGAGCTTCCAGATGGTGTCTACATTGTTTTGTGTGTAACACTGGCTCATTTGTGATTAGTACTTATTTGACTTGGTAGGTGATCAGTAATTGATCTGAGCTGAAATATTATTTTCTGGTCTTGCAAAAAAATCATCATCATCACTTAACGACTATGTTCCATGCTGGCATGGGTTGACCTGGTTTGACAGGAACCGACAAGCTACAGAACTGCATCAGACTCCAGTATCTGCTTTGACATGATTTCTAGGACTGGATGCTCTTCCTAATGCCAATCACTTTTATGTGGAACCAGCACTATTAGTGAGATAAGACCCACTCAGCTGAGTGAGAAACAGTACGAAAGGATGTGAATTTATGTTAGGCCAAAGTATGATAGAAGGACTGGACAAGGTGTCTTGCTGTAGGGAATGTGGTTGCTCTAATCAGAAAAGGAACATGGTACTGAAGATGTGTCAAGGCAGGAAGGTGAGTAGAAGAGAAGAGACCTGGGTGGTTAATCTAAGTTTTTGTTTTGCAATTTTGCTACTGGGGTTTTATAATGTTGGCGTTAGGAAGGTCATCCAGCTGTAGAAACTCTGCCAAATCAGATTGGAGCCTGGTGCAGCCATCTGGTTCACCAGTCCTCAGTCAAATCGTCCAACCCATGCTAGCATGGAAAGCGAACGTTAAACGACGATGATGATGATAAGAGACTTTGAGTATTTTAGAATATGTGTTATTCATGAGTCAAGAGGAGATGAGAGACAAATCTTTATCCATGGTAGGTGTTGTGAGTTTGTCTTTGTGCTATTGATAATGGATTCTCCATTGGTTTTGATGATTTGTATTCAGTTGTTTTAATCCAGGGAACTACCTACTCATTAAATTAACAAGTGAGTGACTGAGTATTCCACAGACATGTGAGCCCTTAATGTATTTCTCAGGCCAAGCCAACATGACACAATATGCACTCAATTCATTTAATGGGCTTCCACACAGTTTCCATCTATCCAGTTTCCCTTGCGAGGCTTGGGTCGGCTCAGGGTCTGTCAAGAAACTATGTGGCAGGATTGAACCCCAAGACATCATAGCTGTGAAATGAATTCCTTTACCACCCAATCATGCATTCAATGAAGGTTGGATCAGGTTGTCTCTGAGTGGTTGTCCATTGCATGGTTGAAGGAAGATGAGGTGTGATGGCTGCAGGTGCTAAATCTGGTGAATAGGGCAGGTACAGAAGTGATACCTTGTTTTGTTTTTAGTGAGAAACTTATAAGTGAACAGAACCCAGTGGGAGGATGCATTGTCATCGTGTAGAATCCAATTCTTTGTGCTCCATGGATCTGGTCACTTTCACCAAATGTCCTCACTCAAATGCTTCAAAATATCATTGATTGTCCTCCAATGATCCTCATGCACAAGCTGATGAATTTTCACATTTCCAGGGGTGATATACAGGGCATGTCTTCTAGGGATATTCTTCTGCATTTGAAGTGTCCATGCCACTCAAAACATTGCATATGACCCATTGCCAAATCATGACAGGCTTACTGAAGCACACTCAATGTCTCTGTAACAAATATCCGTCGAATGTAAATAATGTATAGGACAGTCTAGTTCGAAGGCAAATAACTCTGGTCAGTTACTTTAGTGAATAGGTCTTATTGTGAATGTTGAATGGGTTGGTGTGCTATTAAGGGGGAGAATTATCTGCCATCCAATTAACATCAGGTGACCAAGCGGTTAGGGTATTCAACTCAGTCATAAGGTCCTGAGTTCAATACCTGGCAGCATGTTGTGTCCTTGTGCAAGACACTTTATTTCACGTTGTTCCAGTCAGTTCAGCTGGTAAAAGAGAGTTGTACGTGTAATTTCAAAGGGCCAACCATGCCACATTCTGTGTCATGCTGAATCTCTCTGAGAACTATGTCAAAGGTACATGTTTGTGACTTGCTCAGCCACTTGGGCGTTAATTTCCCCAGCAGGCTTTTCCTTTGATCAAATCAACTAGAACCCTTGTCGTAACCAATGGAGTACCAGTTTAAAAAATTTTTTTAACTAAATCTAATTAATGGGACCTTAATAGCCACTTGAAGCTTTGGAGACATTTAACTTTCTTCTTCACGTTTTCCTTATGAATGTCAAATGTCTTCTTCTACCCTTATCATGTCTCCACTTTATTACCAAATAAATCTGGAGGCTGTTCTTCATCTGAAGCACATAGAATTAAGTTTTCTATTCAAAGACACAGTGAGACGTACTGCAGATATGATTCTATGATAATTCAGATGTTCATTCTTACATATACTGCATTTTCTGGCTTACAAATTGATATAGTATATAGTGTAAAAATTCACACATCATTGCTATCTTTCCAAATCCTGCTGCGTTTTGCATAGAATTTTTGGTCCCCTAAAGTTGTTTTGATATATAAGTTGACCTGTGTTTTTCAGCTGAAAATTTTGTTCTGAAAAAATTTGATTTGTATGCCAGAAAATAAAATATTCACTAGGCGAGCTGGCAGAAATGTTAGCACATCAGACAAAATGCTTAGCGGTATTTCATCTGCTGTTACGTCCTGAGTTCAAATTCCACCGAGGTTGACTTTGCATGTCATCCTTTCGGGGTCGATAAATTAAGTACCAGCTACGCACTGGGGTCAATGTAATCGACTTAACCCCCTTGTCTGTCCTTGTTTGTCCCCTCTATGTTTAGACCCTTGTGGGCAAAAAAGAAATAAGAAAAGAAAATATTCACTATCTTATCATTTAACCCTTTTGATACCTACCCGGCTGAAACCAGCTCTGGCTCTGAGTACAAATGTCTTATTTTCATAAGTTTTGAATAAAAATCTTCCACCAAACCTTAGTCACAATTTATGTTCCTAACACTAGCTGAATGGTAACTAAGTTATTTTACTAAATTCTTTGTTATATTTAAAGTTATTGAAAGAAATACAGAGCATCTCAAAATAAATACAGTAACGAAAGGGTTAACTTCATTCTTGATCACTTTCTTGTACGCATGCATGCACACACATATACATAAACTCCCCCTCTCTCTGTACCTATATATAGGCTCAAGCATAGTTGTGTGGTTAACAAGCTCACTTTGCAATCATATGGTTTTGAGTTCCATCTCATTGCACAGCACCCATATTGTCTTCTGCTATAGTTCCAGGCAAACCAATGCCTTCTGAGGGAATGTCTTCAATGGAAACTGTGGAAGTCCATCATATTTACATATCTGTGTGTGCTTGTCACACATCTCTCCAACAGTTTGACAGCTGCTGTTGGTTTGTTTACATCCCTATAAACAATTGTCAAAAGAGACCAACAGAATAAGTACCAGACTTCAAAAAATCCCTTCAAAACATAAGTACTGGGGTTGGTTTGTTCGACTAAATCCCTTCAAGGTAGTGCCCCTGCATGGCCAGTCAAACGATTGAGACAAGTAAAAGAAAAAAATTGCAAACAAAAGGAAACAAACAAAAAGTACATTTCCAGAAAACTATTTCACATGTTTAACTTGATACATCACAAACAGCTGAACTATTCTTTGCTCTCAGTAATGAAGTTATATGTATGTATGTATATATATATATATATATATATATATATATATATATACACACATACACATATGTGTATGTGTATATCTCTATCTATCTATCTATATATATATATATATATATATCTATATATATCAAGTTGGCTATTCGCAATTTAGAACCGATAGGCATCAAGTACAGTCATCACCAAAGTGACGGAGGGTGCTAGTGAACACCAGCATTGCTAGAAATAACAGTGAAAACAACTCTTAGCCATGTGAGAGCACTTTTCCAATGGCTGACAATAGAGACAGGCTCTCTCCTTACGACAAGTGAGATGGACTCATATCAGCACTGATTTCAGATTTAGTCAACTTTCATCATTGATCCATTACTCCGTTGCCAAGGGTTAAAGAACCTAAGTCATCCTGTCAGCCTTATAGAGAATACGATAGGAAACAGCAACTGATTTCAAAAATACAGACTGATAAATATATATATATATATATCATCATCATCATCATCGTTTAACGTCCGCTTTCCATGCTAGCATGGGTTGGACGATTTGACTGAGGACTGGTGAAACCGGATGGCAACACCAGGCTCCAATCTAATTTGGCAGAGTTTCTACAGCTGGATGCCCTTCCTAACGCCAAGGATTATCAATTTATTAATTTATTGATAAATTAATAATTAATAATTTTTACCAAGCTCTTCGGTATGTAAACACCATTATCGGTGAAGAACTTATTTAAAAGTTCTTATATATTTATAAATAACATAATTAAGGGATCAGCAACAGTTGCTTCACCACATTTCCTCATCAGATATGAATTTGCAACTGGAATATCATACTGATGAGGAAATGAAGGGTTTTTCTCTTCTAAGCCAGAAACGCGTCTATGATTAACTACGACTGGTTAGGTTTGTTATTTTTTCTTCTTGTTTTGCCTTTGTGAGTTACAAGTAATGCTATCTGTTGGAGTTTCAGCACTTTAGCTGCTATTTCTGAACTTCAGTATGTGGTGAAGCAACTGTTGTTGATCCCTTAATTGTGGATATTCTATATTGTAAGAATGCCATAATACTGCAGTATTAATCTTAGGAAGAGATTTCATACAAACATATAGTGCTGAGAAGCACGAAAGTGTCTGTAGCAGACTGTGGCTCTTTTACAGTATATCCATGTTAAGTATCATACTGATTGCTATTTGGAACTAAAACTGCTTCTCTTGCTAATAATGGGTTTTTGCTCAACCTGCCAGATATTTGTGAAACCAGTGATTTGTTAATCACTGTTTTTTTCTATATCAGTAAACACAAAATTTGTCCAGGCATGCAGTTGGTAGTGGATACTTGCTTTTAATGATGCACAACTGTGCAGAAATCCTGGGATCTAGCAATTCCACTGCCACCATTGCTGACCACTTTTCATCTGCTACAGATACTTCTGTATCATTGCTTTTTAGGACTACTTATTTACACGAGATGTTTTCACAAAATAAATGATGCAATATTCTGGCTTTCGTACAGTATATCCATGTTAAATAAGCTGTATAGATTGCTGTCCAAAAGTAACATTGCTTCTGTTGCAAATAACGAATTTATATATATGTATCACAGTTTGCTTGAAGCATTGTAGTAAAGAAGTTGAATAATAAATGAAAAGTGAATGAGAAAAGCTTTTAGCAATGTTGATGCATATATATATTTATAATAACAATAATTAAATTATTGTACACTGTTGTGTCGATGTCTCCAAGCGAAGAAGTAGGATCGCCCAAGACATATAAATAGAGGTAGTCTAGCCATGGTAGAGGAGTTGGTAGAGCTGTTGAGTAGCAGTTGTGTAGCGGTTGAGTAGAGATCATCCAAAGGTGCTAGAGAGCAATAGCTTGAGACATAACATATACAGTGCTCAGGTACAACTCATTGGAAAAAGTAGCCAGAGGTGCATGAACAAACAGTACATAGAATAATAGACATGAAGTAAACTGTGAATGAGTTATTAAAGGCTGGGGATATCTGGTGTACTGTTGTCAAATTTCAGGAAGGAAGTTTTGAAGAGTGCAATGTCCCGACAGCCAACTGCTGATGTGGGTAGTTTATTCCATGCTTCAGCAATTCTGAGCATGAAAAATGTTTCCGAAAGTCATGGGTGCTGTGTTGCTTTTTTTAAATTTTATTTTGTAAGCATGTCCACAAGTGTTAGATATATGAAATTCAAACATATGCCCAAAGTTGTCGTCAAAAAGATGGTGGATAATCTTGTGGGTGTCTGCCAAGTCAGTTGGCAGACATCAGAGCTTTAATGTGTCCATGACAAGGCAAGCAAGATGAAAGTTCATGAATCAAAGTTCAAGACAACCAGAAATCCAAAGAGGACTCAATACCAGTTTAAAGATAAATGTAGAACAAAGAAACTCTGTGCTAATTCAATCACTCATCTCCTCTTCAATTTTCTTTCTTTTCAGCCAACAGGCAGTTATTTTTCTCTTCCTACAATCATCTCCAATTAATACCAGGGCCCAAATATGGAAGACAAAATAACTTTAACTTAACAAATCAGTTGGTACCATCTGCATATTGTCGAAATTTCCGAACAAATTCCTTTCACAAGACCAGCAGGGTTCAGCGTAATGGAGAAGATATCGACAAGGAAACTCCAAAGGGTTTATCCATTTTTCAACGATTCAAACAAGCCTATAAACAGCATGGCAAAGTTCTCATTGGAGTCCATCTTGCCACGTCTGCTGTCTGGTTTGGTTCCTTCTATTATCTCACTATAACGTAAGTTGTTCATATTTTTATTTTTTTAAATTATACTCTTTTAATTCTTTTGTCTATTTCAATAATTGGATGACAAATTCCAAGAATTTACACTTAATTACAATAAGCCTAGTACAAGAACTGTTTTCAGCACTCGTTTTATCAATCTCTATCAAATGGTTGGGCCAACCTTATTTAGAAACACACAAAGATATACCACATGGTTTTGGGGTCAGTCCCCTACTGCGTGGCACCTTAAGTAAGTATCTTCTACTATTGACCTCAGCCAACCAAAGCCACGTGAACAGATTTGGTACACAGAAACTGAAAGAAGCCTGCTGTGTATGTGTGTGTTTGTGTCTTTATCTTGACATTGCATGATTATTGTAAACCAGTGGTTCTCAACCGGAGTCCATATGGCTCTTGGGGATCCATATAAGATGTTGCTAAAATTTATCTGCAATAAACTGCTAAAATTTATCTGCAATAAACTGCTTATATTTCTACAATACACAGAATGTTTTAATTTTTTTTTTTTGTATACAATTCCCAATAATATTTAATTCTAAAAATATAATAGGTTTTTTTTTTAAATATGAAATGGTTATGTAGGTACATCCAAGTAAAATAGGAATGAAAAGAGTCCATAAGCAAAAAAACGATTGAGAACCATTGCTATAAACCAGGAGCTCTCAACCATTTTTTATTTATAAACCCCTTTGATTATTATTTTAGTCTCGTGGACCCCACTCCCCTATAGCCATTTGATATTTAAAAACTAGTTTTATAGAAATTTCTTTCAAAATTCCTATTTTGTTTATAATACGTTCACTTGACAATTTGACAAGACATTTTTTAGAAATGGCAGCTAAATCTCCCTCGAATCACACCCTTACTGTTTGAAAAGAGGGAAGACCACTGTGGGCAATACAATCCCTGATATGAAAAAAGGACTTTCTCAGCATTACTAGAATACCTTTAATTACAGGTATACTAGATAAGACCTAACTTGGGCTAAACAACAATTACTGAGTTCACTTAATATTTTATAAATAGCTTTACCAAGTTTCTTTTGACAGTCACTTCGATCATAATAATTAAGACTATATCTGGACGAAGGGGCGTTAACTCTTACTGTGCTGATGAAATTTTTGCTGATGATGCAATATGCTAATAACATGCAAATCAGTTCTTGTGACCTCTTTCTGTTAAATAAAATGTGTGTACTACGTCATGTGTGTAAGTTCCTGTGTCTCATGTGCATATGCGTAGAACCGAGTACACTCAGCTCTTGCGCAGCAAAGGTTACTCAAGTTGAGGATCATTGCTTAAGCCCTCTAACTTCTCATGGAATTTTTCCAACGTAGGAATAGTACCAGAACGTCTTTTGATATTTCTGGTTTCACCAATAATAATGGTTTCCAATTATGGCACAATGCCAATAATATTGAGGGAAAGGGAGTGACTTGATTACCCCCCTCCCCCGCCAGTGCTCAACTAGTGCTTATTTTATCGACCCCAAAAGGATGAAAGGCAAAGTTGATCTTGGCAGAACTTGAACTTAGAATGTAAAACTAGAAAAAGTGCTGCTAAGCATTTTGTCTGGTGTGCTAACAATTCTGCCATCTCGGCACCAAGTGTTCTTGTTGTTTAACCCTAGGTCATTCCCAAATGAGCAGACTTACAACCAAAGTCGTTCCATCTATGAACTCTCCATCTCTTTAGTAGCATCCATGATTACTTTGTAAAAAGTGTCCTTTCCTTTAAGACAGTAGTTTGAAGAAATTTATCTGCTATTTCTTGCAAATTGAGTAACCATGTAAATGCTCCTTTGGGGGCTTGTAACAATGCTATTTGTAATCTGTTATACAATTAGATCATCTGCAGGAACTCTCATATACATATGCATGGAACCGAGTGTCTTCTTTCTTAGAAATAGTCCCAAATAGCTGTGTAGTAATTCCTGTAACAAGCAGAAATTTGTGTTTTTTTTTTTTAACACTATACATCTACAAATGAAATGTGAAGGCACATGGCTCAGTGGTTAGAGCATTGGGCTTGCAATCATGAGGTAGTGAGTTTGATTCTTGGATCAGGCTGTGTGTTGTGTTCTTGAGAAGACACTTTATTTTACATTGCAACTGGCACCCATTACACTCTCAGAGTGGTTGTCAGTAGGAAGGGCATCCAGTCGTAGATACCTTGCCAAATCAGACTGGAATTTGATGCAGCCTGGTCACACTGTCTAACGCATGCCAGCTCGGACAACAGACATTAAATGATGATGATGATATATGTGTGTGTTTGGGTCTCCTTGTCTTGATATCATGTGACTGTTATAAATGTGTGTCGTTCATCTCCAGTATCCCGTAGGAACATATCCAGCCATGGGGAAACATTGCTTTGCTTGGAAACAACAGGAAGAGCATTTGACCATAGAAAATCTGATCATCATCATCATCATCATCATACATCCATTTTCCATGCTAGTATGGGTTGGATAGTTTAACAAGGGGCTTGCAAGCCAGAGAGCTATACCAGACCCCAATTATCTGTTTTGGCTTTCTACAGTTGGATGCCCTTCCTAACACCAACCACTTTACAGAGTGTACTGGGTGCTTTTTACTTGGTACCAGCACAGGAGCTTTTTGCTTGGTGCCAGCCTGTTCAAGCATGGAAAGATGGATGTTAAAACAACAATGGTGATGATATCTACTTCAGATTATTGGAGTTATGTGTATTTGTTTTAGTGTACACTGATATGTTTTATATATATATAATATTTTCTATTCTCTAGCATTTTGTTTACAAAACAATTGATAGATAAATACCTCCCTCTCAAAACATGGAAAGAGTTTGTTTAATTTTATTTATTTTGTTTGTTCCAGTGGTTTTGACATAATTCCTGTCCTTGAAAGACTAAATGTAAGTGAGACGATAATTAGCCAGTTCAAAAAATCCGGCATTGGAAATATAGCTGTTGCATATTTAATGTACAAACTTGCCACACCTGCCCGATACACGGTGACTTTAGCAGGAACAAACCTGGCCATCCGATATTTCAAGAAAACTGGACGCATGAAACCAGTGCCGGATGAGGCAAAATTCAAAAGACTTTATTCTGACAGTAAGCTGTATTTAAATGCTCGCAGAAAACAACTAAAGAAGAGTAGGTTGCTAAAAATGAAGAAAAGATTTCTGAAACTCAAAAAATTGAGAAAAAAACGATTTTAGCAATTTTATAAAAAGATTTTTAAAAAAAATTTCTTTTCTTTTTTTTCAAGTTATTTCATTAGTTGACTTATAAATTAATTAACTGTGGTAAATTTGAGATTGCCATAGTTTTTTGTTTTATTTGCTGTGATCTATAAGAACAAATTTTTTTAAAACAATAGCAAAACAAGACAAACAATAATTCCGTTATAGGATTTTTTGGTCTGTGATTCCATGAGGAACAATGCTATGCATTTGTAGAATACTGACAGAAAGAACTTGCAATACATAGTTGTTGTTTTTTTGTTTTTTTTAGTTACAAATAAATACTATTTTCCATTAATAAAATGCTTTTTTTCAGTTTTTGTTATTGGTTTGCTCTGAAGGATAAAATTTTATTTATGAGCCAGATAACATTATGAAGAGGTTTCATGGTTACAGTTTGTAATGATAACATTGGTTTGAAATTGTTTGGCGCTAATGGAATGATGGCTGACTGCTGCATTCCTATAAAAATTGTTTACAAGGTCATCATATTTCTTTGAAAATTGTTTACTTTTAACTGGCGTCATACAAATGGAGACTTCATACTAGTATAATGGAATTCATGATTATTCAGAAAATTACTGTACTTAACAGTATACAAGACAGATTTTCTTTTTTTTTTTTTTTTTTTTTTTGATGTAAAAAAAAAAATGCTCTGCTTCTAATGCAGCCAAATTACAGGTGAGGGATTAAGTGTTTTAAGGAGTTGGATAAGCAAATGTCTGCTACAATACAATGCCTGCAAGTTGATGAATACCACCTGTTCCCCTCCATTTTCTTATTGCTATATAAATTAATGGTAAAATATCTTTTTACTCATGCCCATTTATTGCACTTGGTAATACAAAGAAAAAACACTAGTGTAATAATAATTGGTTATTCTTCCAGCAGTATATTGGATAGATATTATCCTTTAGTGGGTTGGATTCATAACCCCTAACTTTCTTGGATTTATATATATATATATATATATATATATATACACATCCAAAATCTGGAACGATTTCATAAACAGAAACTTTGATTATGATCAAATGGTAGGACTATGTCAATAACTGTACAGTCCTTGGATGGGTCAAAGCTAACACCATTGAGACCATCAACAGCAAACACTGCCTCGGATGAACAGCATCAGATTTCCACGCCAAATCCCCTACTGTGAACTCAACACTGGCAAGAGACCACATGACACTACAAAGACCAACTAAAATAAATGATGACGACAACGAAGAGCATGAACATCAACTTTAATTACTGGGAGAAGTGAGCAGATGACTGAACATGACATCACTTCAAGACTTAATGATTCCAGAATAATAATCCAGTTGGAAGAATACACATTATAACTCATGCTTCAATTGATACCTAAATAAATAAATTAGCAATTATATTAATTAGTTACGGGATAGAGAACTTATATTCATAATGGAAATATATGAGGGATCAATGCTAGATATGTCGAAACAATTGTGATTAATAATAAATTCTTGTATATTCCATCTTCCACCTTTCATATACCATATATATATATATATATATATTCAATAATAGGATAAAAATCTTTTGCAAGAATTTTATCAGGAAGCTAGTGTGTAAAAAAAATTCATAAGGGAAATTTCTATTCCCAAGAATATAATTATTTGTTTATATTTATATTAGGGCATTACTACAGAATAATGCCACACAAACTAGATTTCATTCTGGTAATCATGAAATTGGTTGATACATAGTTGAGTTTTTTTAAAAAAAGGTTGGTTTTTTTGAGAGTTGCTTTTCCTTGCATTCTGTACTAAAATGTGTTTATTTGTGAAGTGCAGATGGTGTGTGTGCTGGGAAGTGGTCAATGCTAGTGTGTGCAGTGTGGGGTGGAGTAGGGGTCTGGTATATGCATGTGGGTGGAGATAGTATCAATGAAGAAAGAAGTTGGGTATGGGTGAAGAGAGGAGAGGAGGGGAGTTGAGCCTGTATGGCTCAAAGGTGCGAGGAGAGAAGATTAATTCCTGTTTACAACAAAGGCAGGAGTCTGGATGGCTCATGTGCAAAGACAATCCGAACACACACAGGTGTTGTAGTGAATGGCCGGTAGAGTGGAAATGGTATGAGATTGGGGTGTTATTGCCAAGTCTAATATCTCAGAGGTGCCCCACAAACAGGTCAACCAAGCGGCATCCCATTTGACCAATATACAGAAAAGAGCAGGAGATGCAGTAAAGATGCATATATATATATGTATATATTTAATAAATTTTAAATAAACACTCCATGATAAAATTAAGATAAACGTAGGAGAGTATCTTAAACCAATATCTAGACTTAATGATTCCAGAATAATAATCCATTTAGAAGAATGCACATTATAACCCTTATTATCAGCTAATGCCTAAATAAATAAATTAGCAATTATATTAAGCAATTATGGCATTCATTATGAAATATACTCATTCGAAATATATGTATAGATATATAAATGTATATATATATATATATATATGTGTATGTATGTAGAAGAGTGTCAGCTATATGTGTGTGTACATGTCTGTCGTTCTCTGGACCATATCTAACTGCAAGTAGACGTTACATTCGATGTTTGACTGAACAGAGAACCATTCTACAAAAATTCACACGATCTAGATCCTTTCTCAAACTAAAAAAGCTAGCTATTTCGTTGCTGTCTTCGGACTAGGAAAATGATAAACGTTCTCCAGCATGACCGCAGTCAAACGACTGAAACAAGAAAAGAATATACCTACAGACAGGCGATAGACATGAGCCAAAGCTGACATCGACCCATGGGAGGTAACTCTTCTTTCTCACTCCCGGAAAATGTTATAATTTTTCACCATATTTTCGTTCCGATACTTTTTAGCATCACCGAACCAACCATGACTGCGTGTGTGTGTGTGTATACATATATATACAAATGTCATTAAATGTGACAAGGGCGTTAGGAAACACCTACATTGCTAGAAATAAGAACTAAACTACTCTAATGTTGTAGTTAACGAGAATTGAATTCTCGATCAGCACTTTTCGGACGATTATGGTCACGGTTATCGTATACGTTTTCATTCATGTGCTTTAACTGCAGCATTAGAGCGGTTTAGCTCTTATTTCTAGCAATGGAGGTGTTTCCTCAAACCCTAGTCACATTTAGTGACATTTGTAATTCTCCGTTTTAGTAAAACATTGCAAACTGGTGTGTATATTAATTTTATATATATGCATATATACACACACATACACCTACATAAAAGAGGCCAGCATGTCTCAAGAGTCATCAATATTACGAAGTGCGATAGTTAGCGCGGAACCATCTGTAATGTTCTGACCAGTTACATTACATAAGCAGTAATATATCGCTGGACTATACCGTTAAGTACTGCATTGGTGCGAGACCGAAGGCCACTCCATGATCGGCCAAAACAATTAAATTCCTATATATGTATATACGTATATATAGGAGGCTAGTTGGCAAAACCGTTTTCACGCCGGGCAAAATGATAAGCGACATTTCGGCGATTTTGCCTTTCATGCAGTCAAGATTGATAAAATAAGTACCACTTGAGCTGTGAAGGTCGATGTAATCGACTTACCCCTTCCCCGGAATTACAAGTCCTGTGCCAAAGCGTGGCTGTGTGGCAAGAAACTTGCTTTCCAAGCACATGGCTCCGGGTTCAGTCCCATTGCGTGGCTCCTTGGGCAAGTGTCTTCTACTATATATACTATATATACTCACAAGGCCTTGGTCGGCCTTGTGAGTATATTTGGTAGACAGAGACTGAAAGAAGCCTGTAGCGTATATATATATATATATGTGTGTGTGTGTTCCCCATCACCGTTTGACAACAGGTGTTGGCGAAAGTAACCGGTAGAATAAGTACTAGGCGTAAAAAATAAGTCCTGGGGTCGATTCATTCGACTAAAACTATTTTCAAGCCGGTGCTCCTGCGTGGCTGCCGTCAATTGATAGAAACAGATAAAAGAGTAAAAGAATAAAAAAATATACACGTGTTCTACATAATCCCCACCCCCAGCGCTTGGCTGTATAACACATATTAATATCATTGGTTTGTTTAAACTATTTAGACTAGCACTTTATAGTTCATTCATGTACGTTCGAAAAAGCTTTTACAATATTCTTAGTCCATAGACCTAATTTCTTTTACAGATTTTTGGATCATATTATTGCCGGTAATCTAAAGTAGAACTAGAGATCTCTCCATGAAAAAAACATGCATTCCGTCTACTTGGTTATTATAAGTAGTTTAACACGAAGTTGGGTTCGATAGATAGAGATTCATGATTAAAGAAACCTCCATCCTGTTTTATTTATTTATTTATTTATTTATTCATACAAGGTATATTCCGATCTACGTAATTCAATGTGTCTGCTTTAAGAAGGTAGCGTGTGGACTGAATGAAACTTGGAAGCTGTTTCTAACAATAGAATGATGTGTTATTTAGTTTTAGGTCAGCTCTGGTTGTGGTCAAATCTATTTTATCCATAACGATAATGGTATTTTTTTTATCAGACAAGTGTAACGCAGGCAGCATTATTCGATGTGTCCCTAAATATGCTAGAGAAATTATTGTATTTCTTACAGGTCGATATGACCACACTTAGTCTGTTTCGCTTGGTGTGTCATTTCGACTGGAAAATGCCGATTTTTTTAAAATTAAAAATAAAAATATAATTCGGCTTACAGAAATACAACCACAATAAGCTTTGAAAATAAATTAAATGTCTTTAAAGAGCCCAAATGAATTTCTAACTTTAGATCAAATTTCTTATTTGTATTTGAAAACTGTGTTTTCAAAATTAAATGAACCTGTACAATGTCTACTATTCTGAACCCGAAGGAAATTTGTGATATTTCTGGAACCCAATCTTTAAAATTGCTTTTTATTTCTCAATCATCATTCAATCTGTTTTGGTAGATTTATTTCCCTTAATGTTGCTTTTAAGGGTGTTAATTTTAAATATTAAGGGTATTGATATTATGTAAATTACATTGTGTAATTCAAGACTACTTTTTACTTCACATATCCTGGAGACATAACAGGATGGTAAACAGGTAAAAATTGGGGGAAGGAAATAGTTATGTCACACTGGACTACTATTCATTTATCTACCTGTCTAGTCTTTTTTTTTTCTGTTCCTCCTATCAACCCGCCTACATTTATGTTTCTACCAAACCAATTATTTACTTATAATATATATACAATAAACATCTAACTGCATTATTTTGTCTCCTGTTCGTTTTAACACGAATACACGTGTGTGAACGTACGTGTAATATACATGTGTATGTTATACATACGTGTATATAAGTGTCGGCGTGTAATGCTTATCTACCGAATATCTATCATTGTTGTGTGTGTGTCTCTCTCTCTCTCTCTCTCTCTCTTTATTTGTCTTTCTATTGTTCTCACTCTATTGATTTCTCTCTCTACTATTCTTTTCTTTCTCCGTCACTCTCTTTCTCTCTCTACTGATCTCTCTCTCTCTACTGTCTCACTCTCCCCCCCCCCCACTTCTATCTGTACCTCTGTCTGCACGCATGTTATTCGTGTATGCGCGCGCATCCTTGTTTGCCAATGGAGTGATTAACTTTTAAACTATGTATTGATCTGACATGATGGGTTATTTTCTCTAAATCGGCAACAGGGAAATCCTGCATCATCATCAATTATAATAATTGACCCGAAGAGTATAGTTTTTAAAAAAAATCCACACGATCACAAATAACAGACACAGTTTTAGCTATCCATCCATCTATCGATCTATCTATCTATCACTCAATCTACCATATATGTTTTCATTTTGATCAATAAAATAATAAATAAAAGATATTGTACTATTATTGGATATTAATAAATAGAAATGTTTCTCGTTGTTGGCAAATAGCTTTGTCACCTTCGAATGCTACGGCTTCGAATAAGCCAGCAACTCCATCTGGAAACTGGAAAATGGCGAGATTTTTAATTTTTTTCCACTGATCCCTTGTCACATCAATCACAAGAATGTTTAGGTAAGTCATTTATGTTTATCATTTAATCATCCGACTGTTTTTTTTGTCATTTGTTTGTTTATCGATGCTTTATTCTTTTATAAATGCCCATGTTTTTTTTTATATATTTTCCTGTTTCAAATGCCTCCTGTGTGAAATTGCATAGCGATGTATGTTTCATTTCTCATTGAAAGCAGTTGTCTTGTTATAAGAATGAATGGTATGTTTTCTACCAAACTGTCTCTCTTTCTCTCTCCCTCTTTTTTGGCCATATTTAATCATAATTGAAACAAGATACATCTCTGAAGTCGTTTTCCTCTGATAAATTTTTATTGCTGTGCAATTTTATTTATAAGATAATCCATATAAATTTTCTAAAAAAAAGATAATGCCATTATGCAAACTGATGCATTAATTAATTAATAAAGAATTAAGGACATCTACCAAGCCCTTGGCATTGAAAATAGTGAAGTGAACGAAATTAAATAAATGCCCGATTAGATATATAAAAAAGGAAAAAAGGTTTTTGCATGAAGGCCATAAATAGGTTGATATATATATATAAAGAAAAACAATCGCATGTACTACAACAGAAATAAGTATTAACAAAGTTTTAAAAAATATTTCTATTCTATTTAGGAAGATATCTATCCCCTGATATCTTATACAATAAGGTTAGTTATTAGAGCAATGTATTTGTAACGAATATTTATGGGGGTTTGTAAAAAAAAGAAAAGAAAAATGAAGGTAATTAAAATCACCGAAGAAATTCTGTGCATTTTATAAGAAAAATTTATTTGTGCAATTAAGTTGATGACAAAACAATACTTGATGGTGTGATTAAACTTTTTTTCTTTTAAAATAAGCAAATTTGTCAAGAAATAAATTCGCAGGCATTTTGGATGCTCGGGCTTGACAAGCAGAATCAGAATTATTTTGGAGCAGAAAAAATATAAAATCAGCTATTTAATTAAACCTAAATCGAATCACTGATCAGTTTTCACATTGTAGATTATTTTGTGTGAACAGAAGGCTTTTTTCGGTGGTTTTTTTTTTTCTTTCACGTATTTATTACATCTAAATTTAACTGTGATGTAAATTTTTTACGTACTGTAAATTATACTTAATACGTATGGTGAGGTACTCTTGTGTAACGTACATATTATACGCGCGCGCGCGCGCACAAATATATAATGCGTTAAGAAGGTAATGAAATTTATGTTGTAAATATCTATAATATTGAAATAAAATTCTCGGTATTTATCAAATATTTCACTAGATTTTCCGAATAAAATAAATCAATAAAAAAATGGAAGCTTCCTTCCACTATATATATATATATATATATATATATATATATATATATATATATATATATAATACAAAGAATATATATACATGTATACACACATATATGTACATACTTACATCTACATGTTTATATATATGCATATCAGGGTACCGATATATATATTGTATATGTGTATGTAAATACGTATAGTTATGTGTGTATGTATATATCTATATGCGCATGTATATATATATATTTATATATATATATATACACACACACTTGTTTCATCATCGTTTTTAACGGCTGCTTTTCCATGCTTACATGGGCGAAATAGAATTCATTGAATAAGCTTTTCTACGGCCAGATGCCCTTCCTGTCTCCAACCCGCATTTGATTCCAAACAAGATATTTTATTTTGCTATTGACGTGTTTTCACGGAAGATTAGGAACAAACTATACCACGTATAACGGGGGCGTTCGTTTACAACTATCGTGCAATGTGAAAGCAAGAAAAACACCGATATTCAAGGTGTGTGTGTATATATATATATATATATATATATATATATATATACGGCATGAGATCGCCATATATATGTATGTGTGTTGGGGAGGCTTCTCACGAAATCCACTCACAAGGCTGTGGATAGCGTGGAGTTGTCGAATTAGACTCCTGCCCAGTGTACGATGTAGTGGAATTGAACCAGGAAGCATGGGTTTACGAAGCGAACTCCCTAGCCACAAGATCATGTCTACCCTATGTCTAAATTTACGTATGTGTGTATATATATATATATGGCCTCACGGTGGAAATGACAATAGACAGAGATGTCTGGTGAAATGATGTTCTTGAGAAGGCCCACCCACCTCAGCAAAACTGAGTTCTGGAGGCACCGTGTATTTCACCCACAGGTAATATTGATTCACACACCCTACCCCAATCAACCAAACTACATCTCTTTTTCATGCATGATGCTTATCTTTCCCTCCCCAATCCTGCAGCCCAACATCACTCAACTCCCCCAGATACCCGTGTTACACCACTCACTGTATTCTCCCCTTTCCTTTCCTTCTTCCCCTTTTCGCACCTTTGTGAATTCCCTACTCATGCACCTTGAGCATTCCTCTACCATTTCATTTATATTCACATCCTTGTACCTTGAGAGCGTGCCCTGGCATATTGCCACCGTCTCTCGCACTCTCTCTCCTTCCGTCCATCCAACTGAGGTAATCGTGTATCTCCTCTGCAGCAAGATATGTTTCTCTGTCTCATACTCAAACTTTTCGTCACCTGGCACAAAGCCACCTCCTTCAATACCACACCCCCTCTCAATTGAGGCACCTTCGTCTTGCGAGTTATGTCTTGACCTCGCTGGCACTGGTTCCACATAAAAGGTACCCGGTCCTCTCTCTGTAAAGTGGTTGGTGTTAGGAGGGTATCCAGCTGTAAAACCATGCCCAAGTAGACCTTGCCAGCACTGGTGCCACATAAAAAGCACCCAGTCTATTCTCTAAATTGGTTGATGTTAGGAAAAGCATCCAGCTGTAAAACCATACCAAAGCAGATCTTGTCGGTGCTGGTGTCACATGAAATGAACCCAGTCCATTTTGTGAAGTGGTTGATGTTAGGAAGGGCATCCAGCTGTAAAACCATGCCAAAGCAGACAGTGGAGGTTGGCGCTGTCCTAAGCTTTACCAATTTATATCAAACCATCCACCCCATGCCAGCACAGAAAATGGATACTAAATGTTGACATGCATATGTATATATTATCATCATCATTTAGCATTCAATTTTCAATGCTTGCATGGGTCAGACAAAATTCGTTGAGGCAGATTTTCTATGGCCAGATGCCATTTTTGTTGTCAGATCTCACCTGTTTCCAGGCATGATAATATTTCCTATGAACAGACATGTTTTCCAAGGAAGACTGGAAACGGATGACTTCACTTGTATGGCAGTGATGCTCATTTATAGCCATCATGCATAGATAAATATATGCATGTATGCATACACGCACACACAACATGCTTTTTTTAGGCTATGGTCAGCCAGGTAGAAGACACCTGGCCATGGTGCTGCACTGTGGGACTGAACCTGAGACCACATGGTTTGGAAGCAAGCTTCTCAATCACATAGCTATGCCTGTGCTATGTATATGTATGTCTATATGTGTGTATGTAAATGCATGTATATATGCATTATATGTGTGTATAACCATTTCAGTGATGAATTTAGCTCCAAGGCAGGAGTCCACTTAAACTTTGTCCTCAGTCCTCTATTCATTATAATCCTACAGCCCCTCACATAAGAACTCTTACATACTGATGGTCTAGTTTTCATGGCCGAATCTATTGTGGAAATAGACAAGAAATTTCAGGCATGGAAGGAAACCTAGAATCAAGGGACCTCAAGGTAAAATTGGCAAAGACTAAGATTTTAATAAGTAAGAGAAAAAGAAAGGAGCATGGTATCATCAGGGAAATGGCTTTGTTCTGTGTACAGACAAGGAATAGGTCTGAACTCCACTTGCCGTACCCAATATAAACTATGGAGACAAGATGTAGTAGAAGCATAGTAAGACCAATAGAAAGTAAGCTTCATATATGGCAGATGCACTGGAGCACATGGGAAATGGATTCTCTTAAATGCTTAAATGGCTTACTAGAAGTAGCCAGTAGGTTTTGTTATCGAAGAGATTTAATAAGCGAAGGGGATGGTTGCTCTGAAAGTATAGTTGCCTGAGTAAGAACAGGTTGGAAAAAGTTCAAGTAGCTACTACTGTGCGTGACAGCCCTGTCTGTGGTTCACTGGATCCTGTCAAACAGTGCAACCCATGCCAGCATGGAAAACAAACTAACTGATGATGATGAAAGATAGAGTGTATGACGCTTGTGTTAGAATTTCAATGCTGCATGGTAATGAGAATGCCGAGGACTTAAAAAGGATGGAAAGAAATCAAGCTTCATCAGATTTGTAACGTAAGTGTGCATGAAAGACAGCACAAATGTTTTGAGAAAAAAAAAACTAGGCATAAGAGGAATCAGAGTAGTGTGCAAGAAAGAAAACTGTGCCGGTATGGACGTGTGACCTGCATGAATGAAGATAGCTTTATAAAGAAGTACTAATCACTTAATGTGAATGGAACTTGCAGAAGAGGAAGACAAAGGAGGACATGGGACAAGGTGGTGAGGACTGATCTCAGGGTAATGAACCTCGCAGAGGAGATGATGAAGGACCAGGATGACTGTTGATATGCAGTTCTTGAGAAGAACTGCTCATCTCAGCAAAATCAATATTATGAGATCCACATGTAAAAAAAGGCAAAGGTAAAAGTTATCTTCATGAGTCATACCAACACATAGGGGCTGGTTTCCCAGTTTCATGGCATATGTATTCCCCACCTGGACAGGATGCCAGTCCGTTGCAAGATTATCCATTTTTGCCAGCTGAGTGGACTGGAGCAATGTGAAATGAAGAGTCTTGCTCAAGAATGCAACACTTATCTACCCCTGGTTTCTGCAGTAACCAGATGAGGGATCCTGTCAGAGACTTTCTCCATGGTAGTGAATGCTAAGTACAGCAGTTGATTCTTGGTTAACTGCTTTTCCTGCAGTTGGCTTACTAGGAAGATAGCATCAGTAGTAGTGCTTCTCCCTGGCACAAAACCAAGCTGCATCTCAACAAGGTTAACAACTCTCTTCCTAGTTGCTTGAGCTACAAACCATTCTGTAACTTTCATGTATGTGTGTGAGTGTGTATATACATAAATACATATATATATATATACACACATACACACATACATATATATATATATATATATATATATATATCATCATCATCATCGTTTAACGTCCGCTTTCCATGCTAGCATGGGTTGGACGATTTGACTGAGGACTGGTGAAACCGGATGGCAACACCAGGCTCCAATCTAATTTGGCAGAGTTTCTACAGCTGGATGCCCTTCCTAACGCCAACCACTCAGAGAGTGTAGTGGGTGCTTTTACGTGTCACCCGCACGAAAACGGCTACGCTCGAAATGGTGTCTTTTATGTGCCACCCGCACAAGCCAGTCCAGGGGCACTGGCAACGATCTCACTCGAAAATCCTACGGGAGCCAGTCAGGCGGTACTGGCAACGGCCACGCTCAAAATGGTGCATCTCATGTGCCACCCGCACAAGAGCCAGTCCAGGGGCACTGGCAACGATCTTACTTGGCTTGCCGGGTCTTCTCACGCACAGCACATTTCCAAAGGTCTCGGTCAGTAGTCATCGCCTCGGTGAGGCCCAATGTACGAAGGTCTTGCCTCACCACCTCAGCCCAGGTCTTCCTGGGCCTACCTCTTCCACGGGTTCCCTCAACTGTTAGGGTGTGTGGCACTATATATATATATATATATATATATATATTAGGGATAAAATCCAAAATTACAGGTAAAAACTCAATTAAAATCAATTTATTAAAGATTAAAATTAAATTAAGTTTCACAGTTCATGAGTTCATGAACCTTGGTTCTTTTCCCTAAAACTATATATATATATATATATATATATATATATATTATATATATATATATATATATATACACGTACATACAAGCATACATGTGTGTGTATTTATATGTTTATATGCATGAATATATATACACATGCACACATACTTACACATACAAAAGTATTTATAATCAAAAGTGAGCTAAGGGAAATAACTCAAAGTAGCCAGTGGCATGTTTGTGGATAACAGATAAATAAGAGGACAGATGTGGATATGTGTTTCTGGCTGAATGACCTTCATCAAAATTGTCCACTGTTATCTCCAGTAGCTAGGGAAATGTACCCGTGTATTTATACATTTATACGCATGTGTTTTTCTCTCTCTCTCTCTCTCTCTCTCTCTCTCTCTATCTCTCTCTCTCTCTCTCTCTCTCATCTCTCTCTCTCTCTCTCTCTCTCTCTCTCTCTCTCTCTCTCTCTATATATATATATATATATATATATATATATATTATATATACACATAGATAGATAGAGAGAGAGGGGATTCAGCTCACAGTCGTAAGGTTGTGTGTTCAATTCTCAGTGATGTGTTGTCCTTGAGCGAGACACTTTATTTCATGTTGCTCCAGTCCACTCAGCTAGCAAAAATGAGTAGTACCTGTAATTCAAAGGGCCAGCTTTGTCACATTCTGTGTCATGTTGAATCTCCCTGGGAAATACACTAAGGGTACATGTGTCTGTGGAGTGCTCAGCCACTTGCATGTTAATTTCGTGAACAGGCTGTTCTGTTGATCAGATCAACTGGAACCCTCATCGTCATAACTGACAAGAGTGTGTATGTGTGTATATAAATATGTATATATATTTATATACATACACACAGGCGCAGGAGGGGCTGTGTGGTAAGTAGCTTGCTTACCAACCGCATGGTCCCTGGTTCAGTCCCACTGCATGGCACCTTGAGCAAGTGTCTTCTACTATAGCCTTGGGCTGACCAAAGCCTTGTGAGTGGATTTGGTAGATGGAAACTGAAAGAAGCTCGTCATATATGTATATATATATATATATATATGTTTGTGTGTCTGTTTGTCCCCCCCCCCCAGCATCACTTGACAATCGATGCTGGTGTGTTTGCGTCCCTGTAACTTAGCTGTTCAGCAAAACAGACCAATGGAATAAGTACTAGGGTTACAAAGAATAAGCTCTGGGGTTGATTTGCTCGGCTATAAAGGCGGTGCTCCAGCATGGCCACAGTCAAATGACTGAAACAAGTAAAAGCTTATATGTATTTACATGTGTGTGTATGTCTATGTACATATTATCTCATAATTTAACTTCCTTTTTTCTCTGCTGGCAAGGAATTGAGGTGGATGCAGTGAATATGTGTTAGGGGGTAAGGAAGTGAAGGAAGGAAATAGGAGCGAGTTAGGGAGGAGGAGGTCATAAGGGACAGTAGTGGGGACACAATATATCTTAATACATCTGTACTTTGTTTTACGTACTCTCTGATGTTGCACATCCACTGGAGCATGCTAGCTTCATCTCTTTCTCTTCATGTGTCCTCTGCATTCACAGCCCAAGTTTCACAACCATTTAGCATTACACATACATGGCTTGTCCTTTCGGGTGCCAGTGCCACTTAAAAAGCACCTGTGTTGGTGCTGCGTTAATGCACCTGTGCTGGTGGTACATGGAAAGGCACCCAGCACACTCTGTTTAGTGGTTGGTATTAAGAAGAGTATCCAACCGTAGAAATAATGCCACAACAGAGAGTTGGAGTCTGGACAGCTCCTTGCTAGCCAGCTCCATGTCAAATCGTCCAATTCATGCCAGCATGGAGCCTGGATGTTAGACGATGGTGATGGTGTTTGTACACAAGCATCGTACAATCTGCCTTTCACTCTGAAAGCAAGGCCTTTTGTTACCAACATAGGCCATAGTTCCCTGAACTTTCTCCAGAGTTTTTATTCCAGCAGCTGTACTTTCAGAGCATCCTCCTCCATTACTAATTAGGTCACCTAAGTAAAAGAAACTACCTACTCCTGCTAGAGACCCTCCTGGGCATTCCAGAAAATCTATTTTTCATGTGATCTTTGTGTTTATTGCACCTGTGCATCTGCCATAAACAAAGTCAATTTTTCTGTAAACTTTCCTGTTATTCCACTGCACCCCTTGTTTGCACTGAGTACACTGTATGAAATCCCTATCCATTTCTACATATTGAACAAGGCCATATGCCTGAAGGGATTAGCATCTTGTCTGTTTCCCTGCTAACTAGAACTTTAGTTTTTGCTAAATTAATTTCAAGGCCCATTGAGTCCAGGTTTTGCTTCTGCCCTTGGAATTTTATTTCTAATTCTACTACATTTTCAGCTATAAGAACAAGGCCATCAGCATAGAGGAGTTCCCATAGGCAACCAATTCCTCTGTTATGGCCTAGAGGACTATGATTAACAGGAGGGAACTGATAACTGAACCCTGAACTCTTACCTGCACGCTAAATTCATTGTTTTACTCATTGCTAACTTTCACCTTACAGCATACCTGTACATGGTTTGAATGGCTATCACCAGCCTTACATCTATGCTTAGCTTCCACAGTGACCACCAGATTAGTGAGTGAGGAACCGTATTTTCTCTATTTCAGTGAATGCCAAGTATTGTGGTTTATTTCATGTTTATATATATATATATATATCATGTAGAAACCGTACCAAAGTTGCTTTCTTGTAGCTTGCCAGCTTCTGTTTAAACCATATATATATATATATATATATATATATATATAAATTTGAGGACAACTGCATAAAAAAGTGCCAAGCTCTAATTGTGGAGGGAACCTGTGGAAGGAGTAGACCTAGGAAGACATCGAACAAAGTGGTGGAAAGGATCTTCAGACACTGTACCTCACTGAGGAAATGACAAGGGACCGAGAGATGTGGCAATTTGCTGTGCTTGATAAGATGCATCAAACTAAGTAAAATTGCCATCATACATGAATACAGGCTTGTACTTTACAGGTGCTGGTGCCACATAAAATGCACCTGTGTTGGTGCTGTGTAAGCGTTCTCGTGCTGGTGGCACATACAAAGCACCCACTACACTCTGTAAAGTGGTTGGCATTAGGAAGGTCATCCAGCCATAGAAACCATGCCACAACAGACAATTGGAATCTGGACAGCTAACATGCCTGCAAGGAAAATGGATGTTAAACAATGATGATGATGATATATATATGTATATATAGTATGTAAAAACAGCCAAAGTAGACAGTGGGACTTGGTGTCGTCCTCTGGTTTACCAGCTTCTATCAAACCATCCAACCCATGCCAATGTAGAAAATAGACCTTAAATGATGATGTTGGTGTGTGTATATATGCTTGAGTGTGTGTGTGTACACACATATATACACATACACAGCAGGTGTCCCCAACACCCAAATGTGTATGCACACATAGAATGTTTACTTTCACTGGAGTGGTTCTTTGTGTCCTAGTGGAAGGATGAAAACGCTTTTGAACCACTCATTTAGTATTTCCCTTATCATTTTGCATTCTGCTGTTAACGAGTTGTCTCCTTAGAACAGTGGCTCTGTTTTGTGTTGCACTGTGGATATTTCTCTAGGAAATATGAACAGCACATACATTTGATCACTATAAACAAATCATTTGTTTATGCGTTGTCTTCAACAGGAGAGTCCATCATTATATATCATTATCATTTAACACCCACTTTTCTATGCTTACATGGGTCAGACACAGCATTTATGGAAGCAGATTTTCTATGGCTGGACGCCCTTCATGTCACCATCCATCACCTTTCTCCAAGCAACGTAATACCTTCCCCTTGGCCAGTCATGTTTTTCACGAATGACTGAAAACGAATTACCTTGCTTGTATGATGATGATGATGATGATGCTCATTTACAGCCATCATGTGATGTCTAGGTAAAGGGACACACAAACAAACACTACATACATACACACACACACATGATATGCTTCTTTGGGTTTACATCTACCAGATTTGCTCACAAGGTTTTGGTTTGCCTGAGGCTATAGTAGAAAAAAATTACCCAAAGTGTCACACATTGACATTCCAAGACCACATATTTGGGAAGCAAGCTTCTCAATCACGCAGCCATACTTCTTTAAAGTGAGAAAGTTACTATTTCTTTGTTGATAATCTTGATTTTCTAATATTACAAGGGATAGTGTTAGAATGTCATTCAGTACACTTTAACCCTTTAGCATTCAGGTTATTTTGTCAAATGTAATGCCAAGGTCAACTTTGCCTTATTTATTCATATTGCTTTGAGTTAATCATGCATTATCTCGTAGCTTTGAGATTTCAAAGATAGGATTGTTTATTTTTAGAATGACATTATAGGGTAGGTGTGAGAAGCTGGATCTTGTTTGTTTGAACATAAAGCAAACAGAATATTTTAGCATTGAAACTGGCCACGTTCAGCCAACATATTCTACCTATTTTATGTTCCAACTGGCCAGATCTCTCTTCTCGCACCTTTCTTACAATGTTATTCTAAAAATTAACAATCACATCATCGAAATCTCAAAGTAATGAGATAATACAGAATTAATTTAAAACAATATGAATAAATAAACATAGTATTTAACCAAGTAATCTGAATGCTAAAGGGTTAATTAATAATCAGTGTTGGATGTTTCTCAATTGAAAATCCCCAATTAAAATTTCTCTTTATGTTTCAGGCAATCATTAAAAAACTTGAGCTGAACTGTTGGTGAGACAAATTTAAAAAAGGGCTTTGATTTGTCATTGACGCCAATTCTGTTCATTTGTTTCAGGCTGTGTGCCTATAGTAGAAAGAGTTATTGATTATTACTAGCTGGCCCCATGCCATCAAAAATGATGGCTAATTGTAGTATTTACTATAATAATACTCTTGTGTTTTTCTCTGTCACGACACATGAATGAGAAAGGGAGAGGTGATAGATGAATAAGGGGTGATGACAAAAGCTGAAAAGAAAAATCAAACAGCGTTTCAACTCTGTATGAGTATATATGAGAGCGTGTACAAGGGAAGTATGTAAATATTTGTATGTTCGATTATTATTGATCTTATTTATATATGGAATACTACAATTAGCCATCATTTTTGACGGCACTAGGCCAGCTCCTTTTATGTATATAAATAAGATAATGATCACACATGCAGACATTCACATACTTCCTTTGTACACACACAAACACACATATACTCACCCCTGAGTTGAAACACTATTTGATTTTTTCTTTTCAGCATTGAATCTTCCCTCACACATATAAACATTTACATTTTGCCATCACCTCTTCCTTTCTCATTCATATGTTGTGACGGAGAAAAACACAAGAGTATTACTATATCACCATCCCACTTCCATTGCACACACACACACATTCACATACCTTCCTTTTTACATACACACACATATACTTAGTGTTGAAACACTGTTTGATTTTTTTTTTTCACCCCTTCCTTTCTCATTCATATGTTGTGACAGGAAAAAACACTGGAGTATTATAGTAGATGCTTAACAGCATTTTTCTCAGTCTTTACATCGCGAGTTCAAATTTTGCCAAGGTCAACTTTGCCTTTCATCTTTTCAATGGTGGTGGGTCAGTAAAATATGTACCAGTTGAACACTGGAGTTGATGTGTTCAACTTACCTCTGAAATTGCTGGCCTTGTGCCAAAATTTGAAATCACTTTTCTAGAAACTAAGAAATGCCCTTGAGAAAGTTGTGAATGTCACATACCCTCATGCCCTTTCGAAATGAATTGTGCTGGTGAATGAAATCAATACGTTGTGATTGTAGCTTAACCTGCTTTTTATTATCAAATTTCTGTTGCAATACAATGCCTCTGTTTCAGTTCATTTCAAAAATGATGAATTTAGTGAAATGATTTTGTCACTATCAAGCTGGTGTTCTGAACTTAAATTTACATAAAATTTAGATGGAAGGTTTTTAGATCGAAACAACAAATGTTTATCATAGAACCAGCAGGTGTTATCAAAAAACAAAAGGTTAATCATTTGAAAAGGTTTTGTGCCAACGACAAAGTAAATCATTTCATTTAGTAAAGATTTCATGGTTGCTAATTTAGGAAGCTGAAAAATATGTGTTCAATAAATTTATATTTATTACTGTATTTGCTGGCATATAAGATGCATTCTGGCATAAGACACACTCTTATCTTACAGGTATATTTTGTGGAATAATAAAACGAATTCCATTACACCCTCATTGAAAGATATTTGAAGATGATTTTTTTTTTTTTTTTCTGTAGGGAGAAACATGATTTTTGTGCATGTAAATAAATTGTAAAAGTTTTCTGGAATAAAGTATGAAACCATAAATTTATCATGTCTATGTATAAATCATGTTGTATGAATACTATATTTCAGTGTTCTCTTCTTTCTTATAGTTATTTATATTTCAGTCAAGAGAAACGCCTTACAGGATGTAAAAACTTGCATTTTTTAGTTGTGGTGTTTTCTGTTAACCCTGAGTAGCCACCACGGTGGCGCACTACTCTTTTGCAAATAGCTGACAGGTGGATCTTCCTAAAATATTGATTTAGATACTCTTTTACTCCTTTACTTGTTTCAGTCAATTGACTGTGGCCATGCTGGAGCACTGCCTTAAGGAGTTTTAGTTGAACAAATTGACCCAATGACTTTTTTTTTTAATCCTAGTACTTATTCTATTGATCTCTTTTGTTAAACTTCTAAGTTATGTGGGCATAACACGCCAACATCGGTTGTCAAGTGTTAATGAGGGGACAAACACACACATATATGTGCATACATATATATATATATATAATATATATATATATATATATATATATATATATATATATATATATATATATATATATATATATGACTGGCTTCTTTCAGCTTCTGTCTACCAAATCCACTCAGAAGGCTTTGGTTGGCTCGAAATTATAGTAGAAGATACTTGTTCAAGGAGCCAGAACAATGTGGTTGGGAAGCAAGCTTCTTACCTCACAGCCACATGGAAAAGTTTTTCTTAACCATTTTGTTACTGTATTTCTATTCTACCTTTGCTTCAATAAATTTTGGGAATAATGAAGAATTTAGTAAAATAATTTTGACTATTAAACTGGTGAAATTTTGATAGGTTTTGATTTAAATCCCCCTTTAAAAAACTGGGAGTTGGCATCATTGGGCCAGTGAGCAGTTTCAGATGGGTTGGTGTCAAAAGGTAATGCAGTCATTAAATAAAATTGCACTCCACCATTTTTGTCTTTGGGTAGCAACTGTTGTTTCCTATTTGCTTACCCCTAGAAAATATGAACAATGGCTAATATTTCCTTCAAACTTTGCTTTTCTTACATTTATTCAAACCCCAAAGAATCCCTCTCATTACATGGTTATGATGCTCCCCAACTACTTCTCATGGTCAGAGATGCATCCTCTAAAAGACATGCTCGTGTGGTTAAGGTCAGGCAACTGACAAGCAAATATGTTGTATTGAGCAGAATATTGATGTCTTGCAAACAACTTGCACATGCAAGTGCTACCAGTCGAGAACTCTGCATACCGGAAGCCAGCAAGTGTATGGGGTCATCTGGAAAGAATGCACGCCGTTTCGGGGTCTACCTCTCAAGAACTGACAAGCAAATTTGTTGTATTGAGCAGAATATTTGCTATAGTGACATTTCTACTGCAACAACTCAGCACTGAATCTGTCTGAAATGTAATGGAAAATATAAGGTCAGTTTCAAAACATTGATGTCCCCGTCACAAAACAAAAATTGAAAGGAATAATAGTCACTTCCTTTGATTTCTAGATGGGAACAAATAGGAAATAACATTGACCAGAGACAAGAAATTAAAATGTATTGTGCAGAAGAAGGTGTAATGAAATGATGTAGTCTCACTATATAGCTGCTGATGTTGTTAGCAGTTTTACCCAAGTTTGTGCTAACAGACTGTTACAACTGTGGTTCATTTGCAATATTTTATTCTGCTAGCTGGCACGATTATTAGCATGCCTGACAAAATGCTTAGTGGTATTTTGTCTGTCCTTACATTCTGAGTTCAAATTCTACCAATGTTAACTTTGCCTTGCATCCTTTCGGGGGTCAATAAAATAAGTATCAGTATATGACTGGGGTCAATGTAATCAACTTACCCCTTCATCCCAACTTGCTGGCCACATAATAAAATTTGAAATCAATATTTTATCATAAGGCAGTAAGCTGGCAGAATCATTAGCATGCTAGAGCATTTTGTTCATCTTTACTTTCTGAGTTCAAATTCCACCAAGGTTGAATTTGCCTGTCATCTTTACAGGGTCGATAAAATAAGTACCAAGTGCAGGTGTGATTGTGTGGTAAGAGACTTGCCTCCCAACCACATGGTTCTAGGTTCAGTCCCACTGCGTGGCACATTGGGCAAGTGTCTTCTGCTATATATAGCCTCAAGCTGATGAAAGCCTTGCAAGTGGATTCGGTAGGCGGAAGCTGAAAGAAGCCCGTCGTATATATGTATATATATTTATGTGTTTGTGTCTGTGTTTGTCCCTTCACCATCGCTTGACAACTGATGTTGGTGTGTTTATGTCCCTGTAACTTAGCAGTCCAGCAAAAGAGACTAATAGAATAAGCACTAGGCTTACAAAGAATAAGTCTTGGGGTCGATTTCTTTGACTAAAACCCTTTATGGTGGTGCTCCAGCATGGCTACAATCAAATGACTAAAACATGTAAAAAATTAAAAGAATATGATTCGGGGTGGGGTCAATGTAATCAACTTTACCCCCTTCTGAAATTGCTGGCCTTGTGCCAAAATTTGAAACGAATGTTTCATTATAAGGGACAGTTATTGTGCCTATCAAACTTACACTTATCCTGCTCCCAATCAGTTTCATGTTATAAAACAGCCGCATAAGGCAGAGAGCAATTGGTCAATACATTTAAAGATAAAAAATATTTGTTGTTGAAACTCCACACTATCATTTCAGCCTACTTTCACTTTCATTTTACTCAATAAAAAAATAAAATTCATTTTATGGAGATGATCATGAATGATCACAGTTTACAGAGTGTACATTACTGCTACTCTTATTGTCATTGTTTGTTTCTTTTTCTGAAAATCTGATAATTTACTTTGCTATTTGTCTTTTAACTTGTTTCAGTCATTAGACTGTGGCCATGCTGGGGCACCACCTCAATAGGTTTTAGTTAAATAAATTGACCCTAGTATTTGTATTTTTCCTTTTTCTTCTCCGGTCTAGTATTAATTGCGTCTCTCTTGTTTACCAAACCTCTAAGTTACAGAGATGTAAACAAACCAACACTGGTTGTCAAGTGGTGGAGGGGTGTGACAAATACTCGCAAAGATGCACACACACACGTGTATATGTATATATGATGGTACCCAAAGACCAGATAACACGCCTTAACCCTTTGATTACCAACCCGACTGAAACCGGCTGTGGCTCTGAGTACAGATGTCTTGTTTTCATAAGTTTTGAATTAAAATCTTCCACCAAACCTTAGTCACAATTTATGTTCCTAACACTAGCTGAATGATAACTAAGTTATTTTACTAAATTCTTTGTTATATTTAAAGTAATTGAAAGAAACGCAGAGTATCTCAACAGAAAGGGTTAAGGCAGCTAACTGGCAAATGCGTTAGCACGTCACACAAAATGCATAGTGGCATTTATTCCAGCTTTTTACATTCTGGGTTCAAATTCATCTACGGTCAACTCTGCCTTTCACTCCTTCATGGTTGGATGAAATAAAATAGTAGTCAAGTAGTGGGGTCAATGGTATTAACTAACCACCGTCTCTCAAAATTGCTGGCTTTGAGCCTTGCAACGGACCAGTGTCTCATAAGAGGGAATGTTGTTATCTTAATTTTATTTAATTTAGCACTGTAAAATATTCTTTTCTACTCTGAGCACAAGGCCGGAAATTTTTTTTTGGGGGGGTCGATTAGATTGACCCCAGTATGCAGCTGGTACATAATTTATTGTCCCTGAAAGGCAAAGTCAACTTTGGAGGAATTTGAACTCAGGACGTAGACAAAATACCGCTGAGCATTTCGCCTGGCATGCTAATATTTCCACCAGCTTGCTGCCTTTAAATATTCTTTTCTTTTCTACTCTAGGCACAAGGCCTGAAATTTTGGGGAAAGGGGCTAGGCGATTAGATCGACCCCAGTACACAACTGGTACTTCATTTATCGACCCCAAAAGGGTGAAAGGCAAAGTCAACCTTGGTGGAATTTGAACTCAGAACGTAAAAATAGATGAAATACCACTAAGCATTTTGCCCAGTGTGCTAATGTTTCTTATTTCTTTATTGCCCACAAGGGACTAAACAGAGAGGGGACAAACAAGGACAGACAGTGGGATTAAGTCGATTACATCAACCCCACACACAATAAGGTTCCACTCAGTTTCCATCTACCAAATTTTCACACAAGGCAGGGCCATAAAAGATACTTGCCCAAAGTGCTGTGCAGTAGAACTGAACCCCAAACCATGTGGTTGTTAAGTGTGCTTTAGAATTAACATAATGTTATTTAGAAATCTCATTTACTATTGATGTACACAAACACTGCACAATATATATTTTACCTTCTTTAGTTCTCCATTTAAAAATCAAGGACATTGGACTTAGTATACACAGTCCACCAAAAAGATGTATACACACTTTAGGAGAGGAGAAAAATTTGTATAAATATCCCTATGAATATAAATACCTCTTACAATGTTTTATCAAATTGCAAGAACACTGATATATACAGATTTTTCCTTTCCTAAAATGTGTATACATTCTTTTAATGACACTTTATTCAAAACATTTTTTTAGAAATATTAATAGTTATCGCCAAGCTAACATAGCAGTCTAAAAAAATAGGACGAATGCTGCCGTTGATTAGCTCCAAGAGGCCATCGCCTCTAGCTGGCTATGTGATACGTGAATCTGTGTCCGATGGACACAGATTCGTGTGGTGATAACTATTAATATCTAGTACCGCTGCCGTAGTCTCCTTTAGAGAGACTTAGAAATATTAATATTTCTATTTTTTAGAAAGGATTCCAGAATCAGAAAAATGCTAATTTTAAATGACTTGGCGGGTGGCAATATTTAACCTCCTTGACATTATTGTTAGAGTCAACTTTTTTTCCACTTAAGTTTGCTGTGTCTGATAAAATAAGATATGTTGTGCTGAGGGTGAGTTGATTAAGTCCAACTACATCTGTCTTACATTTTTGCATTTAGATAAACGAATTTCTTTTTTTAAAGCATAGGGTAACATTCATCATAAAGTAAGAAAGCTTTTCTTAGTGAATCTTATAGTTTAGGAGCTGGGCTTGATTCCTTTGCCTGGAACCTCTTAGAATTAATTGGTACCCATACTAATAAGATTTTGAAAAATCAGCTCTGGGTTTTATACACACGTGTGTATATATACATAATTATGTGTGTGTGTTTGCGTGCCCCAACATGACTGGTTTTAAAGCTGAAACAAGCTTGATGGAGGCAATGTGGCCAATGCTGGTGTCACGTAAAAAGTACCTTTTGAGCATTGGGTCCCATGGAGGCAGTGACAAACAACCAAGACCTTTGGCAATATGCTGTGCTTGAATAGAAGACACCTCAAGCCAAGTGAAATTGTAGTCGTAGCAGATACTGGGGTCACACAACTGGCACCCTTGCTGGTGGCAGGTAAAAACACCCGTTACACTCTTGGAGTGATTGGCATTAAGAAGGGCATCCAGCTGTAGAAACCATGCCAAATCAGTCTGGGGTTTGGTGCAGCCTTCAGCTTACCAGCCCTGGTCAAACCGTCCAACCCATGCCAGCATGGAAAATGGGCGTTAAATGATGATGTTTATGATATATAAAATTCTTTAACAAGAATGTTGTTGGCAGTGACTTTGAAGTTTTGACTAAGCCATCATTGGACTACAGTCCAATGATTGCTTAGCTGGCTGAAACTTCGAAGTCACTGTCAGTAATATTCTTGTTTAAGAATAATAAATTTGTCCTGTACAACCCCTAATTCTGAAGTCTGACTGTGTGGTTAAGAAGCATGCTTAGCAACTACAAGATAAAATGATTTTTTATTATGTCATGTCTTGGGGAGGGTCATTATCCAGTAATAACAATACAAACACTGGTTCAATATCACTTCTTTATTGTTAGTTATTTGGTTAAATAACCAACCAGCTAACTAATCGATCCTTTGCTTAATGTGCCGGTTAAGCAATCAATTGGTTGTTTGTTTGCTGAAGTCCTATTGTCGCTATTCGTGACCTCTTCAATGTCTTGTCCTCTCAAGGTCTTCCTGAGAATTAGTCAATATGCCTTTGTGCATTTGTGTTTGCTTAGAAGAGAAGATAAGGGTGTTTTTATTATAGATGAGCATAAAAATAATGTGTGTGTGTGTGGGGGGGGGGGGTTATCTACACATATGTGCTCCAACATTTATTATCTCATAACTCTCAAGAAAATGGTTATTTTTGAATGAAAATTTCTACAGTTAGCACTCAAATGATACAGATTACAATAATATCGAAATTTAATGAATTTAAAGAAAAAGTAAAATAAAATAAAATTGGTAGCCGTGCGCACACGCACACAGAAACGTTACAATTTCCAAATGTCCCCTGTACTTGTGCGTACCCTACATTTTGATTTTTTATTAAATTCCGATATAATCGTAATCTACACCACCTGAAAAGTATCTGTAGAAATTTTTTTTTTTAAATATCCATTTAAACATTTATGAGGAAACAAAATCAACGGTGAGGGGTTTTACACAACATATTAAGCTTTTCGGGTTTCGATTGCTGTGTCAATTTCGTTAAACATTTGAAATAAAGGAATGCCTATGTTCTTTTCCTTTTTGATTATTATATGGTAGAATCTTATTAGATTATTATTATTATTATATGGAGAACGCTTCCAGGGTTGGAGAACCACGCCAGACAAAATGCTTAGCAGCATTTCGTCTGTCTGCGTGTTGAGCTCAAAAGGCTCCTCGGGTCGACTTTGTCTTTCATCTTTTCGGGGCCGATAAAATAGGTATCGGTTGAGTACTAGGGTCGATGTAATCGACTTATCCCCTCTCCTGAAATTACTGGCCATGTTCCATTCATTATCATCATCATCATTATTATTACCATTATATAATACACAAACACGTGTTTTGAATTCTAATTTGCTCCATGCAAATTAAAGTTTAGTCGAACGAACCTACTTTGTCAGGCATCTATATGTATACAAATAATAAATGAGTATATGCATATATACGTACATGTATGTACATACTTACATCTACCTGTATATATAGATGCATATCTGGGTACAGGACATTGTAGACAAAATGATATATATATATATATATATATACACACACAGTATAATAAGAATTAATCGTAATATTGCCGTACAACCGAATAATTCAGTTTCGATCTCCCGTTACAGAACCACCCACGTAGGGGGAACACCGTATCGCCAACGTGCGCAGGCGGCTAGAAAAAGAATATGTTAGTGACAAGTGCGCACGCATGCGAAAAATCTAGCCTCGTTTCCAGCGTTCACGTGATCCCATCCAAAATTCCATCCAAGTGTGTTTATTACATGCAATACAGCCATCTTTGTTCGTTTAAATATCTGCGTTTTTGTAGTAAGAGGAGCACAAGTGTATTCATCTGATAACATCTTGTGGTAAATGCATTGTTTAGTTAGGTGAATTTGTCTTCTTTAGATAGCGCAAATCGAGTAGTTTGCACTTTACATAATTTTGTTCTCGTAATGATGGCAGATACTGAAAACGGCGAACAAGAAAGTTTTAACATGGACTCGTCGGTAGATGCTATAGGAGTTACGGGAAATGATGAATCGGTTGAAGATCCTGTAAGTGACTAATTCTCTCACACATGAAGTGCTATAATATATATATCTTTAGATAGATAGTTATAGATTTTTTTGTTAGATCCCTTTTCTTATTAGCGGTGGAATGAACCTTTGCCATTGTTTTGTTAATATTTCTAGGAGCAGACTAAGGAATTTTGAATGTTGCTTTTGATATTTGCAACATTTTGCGATTTATTTCCATTCAGCAGTTTTGTCTATTTCACAAAGAATTATACATTTCGACCTATTATATATGTACATATATATACATACGTGTATATACATTTATAAAAAGATAAACGTTTTTAATCTTAACGCATGGACACTGAAAATGGCGGAGCAACTGATGAGAGCGCTTTGATTAGTTTTTTCTCAGGAGTTTGGTTTTCTTTATCATGACATCACCTACTGTTAGATATTTTTTTTCTTTTTTTTCCTCCTTAAAAATCAAACAAAAAAATCTGATTTGCCATGTAGACAGAAATAAAACCGAAACCTATGATGCTTAATAATGAAGAACCTATACTATTTCAGGTAGCAGGTTGTTCGTCATGCTGTTTATTAAATGTGTGTGAAGGTTTTGTAAAATCTTTTAAGGTAGAAAGAAAAGCTTTTCTCCCCTCACACCTACCCGTCCGTCGTCTCCGCTGTAGTTTCAGAAATTCGCCCACGTTTCTTTAAATACCATTTCAAGAATGTCTTTCTTTTAATTCGTTTGTTTCTTTTCTACACTCCCGCTTCTATTTTGTAGCTCAAAACTAGATGCTTTTTTCCTCTTTGGGGATAATAAAATAAAGCAAAATTTAAATAATAGATGAAATTTCTTTCGACTCTCTTTAAAGAAATAATAAAATTTTAGAAAATTGTTTTTTATTTTATTCTTTTGTCGTGATGTAATATATATATATATGTAAAAATTATATTGGTATATCAATCTAATATATATATATTGGTATATCAGTCTAGTGCAAGGAAGGATATATGACATCTTTTACTGAAGAAGCTGGCGCTTGATTCCAAAGGAAACTGGCGAATGGAGAACGCTTCCCGGGTTGGAGAATCTTGATTAAATTCTATCAGCTGTCTTACCTATTTAAAATATATATATATATATAAAAAAGGTCACTTCTATGTTCACAGCCCTATTTATTTTCTATTGCTGCTGCTATTTTGCCGATAGTGTAATAATAAAAAAGAAAAGCTATTTTTGGAATTGACGACCGTATCTTTCCGTTTCTTGTTTGTGGGGATAAAATTGGGTTGCTAGTAAATAATTATAACCAGAAATTGTTACATAATTGAATATCGATTTAGAACCGTTCTTCTCTCCTCTGCCTCCCTCATATACACGTGTACGAACGATCGATTTGAAAGACTTCAATATCCATTCTTTAAAAAAAAATCGTTTTGTTATTCCTGCAAACGATTCAATGTTGGAATAATGTGAAGGTGTTAGGAAATTTTTTTAGCATTATAAATTCTTGTATTCACAAAAGTTTTTATGACATACAAGATAATCACTACAAAATGTCTAATATTTTGAGATTACTTGCAATATGTGTGTGTGTGTATAAATAGAGAAAAGGATAAAGAGAACAATGGCAAAGTTAGAAATATATTTTATGGATAGAAACTAGCCGGTATACAGCACTTACTCGGTATTACCTGTATCTTTCGGTTTGGTTAAATCCAATACCCTCCTAAACCTTACATATATATAGGTGAAGTTGTTCATTTCAAATGTGTACGTTGCTACATTTCATCAAGCATACTAACGCATCCACCTCTGCAGTCAATCAATAGACAGCGGTTATTTTAATCATAATTGGATTTCCCCTATGGTTCGGGAATTTTGATATTTTCCCTTCTGGATAGTTTAATCAGCATCTTCCTTTCGTGTGGAAAAGAGTAATTGCAACCATTTAAAGTTTGCAAGAATTAAACTTCAATAGAGATAAAAGAAATTGCGGTCGTTTTACTTATGTTGTGGCACACGTGGTTTTATATATTTACGTGTCTCAAGTACTCGTTGCTTTAAATAGGTGTTTTAGCCCAACTCGACATATTAATAAATATATTATACTTTCTGTGATTAAACGTTACTACAAACAATTTCGTTATATTTTATTTTGTTTGATAAAATTTTACCGTTTCTGATCGAGCAGACAATTTGTATTTAATTTATAATTAAACTTTTCCAAATCCCTTAATTACGGTCAAAAAAACCCTCTTGATTAGGAATTATTTACTTTTTTCGAGTTTAGAACATCACGTTCGCTTTTATACTGTGTATTCCGGAGAAAACTGTCTGAATCAAACGTACTTTTTTCGTATATAACAATATTTTGTTCTTTGTTCCGCGCTGTCTTTGTTAAAACGTGAAATTTTCATATTTGTATTGTTCTTGGAATTTCTTCAACAGGAATTAGAAGCTATTAAAGCCAGAGTAAGAGAGATGGAGGAAGAAGCAGAAAAATTAAAAGAGTTGCAGAGTGAGGTAGAAAAACAGATGAATATTAGTGCTGCAAGTAAGTGAGAGTTTTTGTGGCATTGAGTTCTACAACAAAGTATTTTTTTCATTGGCACTGTAATGGAATAAATAAAATAATTTTAGAGAATAGTTTGTTCTTGTTTCTTAACTCAATACAACCCTATTATTATCAAACATGTTCCAGGTGTTCAATCCATTGTATCCGAAGATCGTGCTAAATATTGTCTCTTTCGTATACTTTTCCATATTTGCCTTGGTCAGGTGGATTTTCTATGGCCAGATACCTTTCCTGTCGCCAATTCTCACTTGTTTCTGCAAAAGTTAGTGTTTCCACACCATCGGACAATTTTTCATGGAAGATGGGAGGGATGATTGCAAAATAGTAACACTTGTCTACAACCATTGTGCAATGACAGGCAAGGAAACAACAGCAGACAAACACAGGCACGCAATGGTTTCTTCAAGTTTCCATCTGCCAGATGCACTCAATAAGGCTTTGGTCAACCTAGAGCTTTAGAGGAAGATACTTGCCCAAGGAGCCATGCTGTGAGACTCAACCCAAAAGTGGTTGGAAAGTAAATGCCTTAACACATAGTTATTTGTAGATTCTAAAAGTTCAAAGCAGTGAGCATTAAAAAGTTCATTAAAAATTACTGTAGCTGATAGAAGAAAAACTGTACGGTGGAAGTGCAGAAAACAACTCCCTAACATTTGTTTAGTCTTAGACATCAGCAAAGGATAGACTCCATTGAACTTGCTGCATTTTGTTTTTCTTTCTTTCTTAAAATCTGCTTAAATTCGGTGTCTACTCATGTAAACTGTTGGCAAAAGTAAAGAATATGCATACCTGGTGTTTGGGGTTAGGGTTTTTGTTCTGCTGAAAACAGGTGGTGTATGTATTCTTTACTTCTGCCAAAATATTTTATGTCTCTAAGTATGGTGTAGCATATACTGAGAAGATCTAAACATGAATGCTATACATTTTTCCCCACTTGTTGCATTAGCTTTTTTTAATGACCCCTGCATTAATTAAATGTTAAACATTCATTTGTCTCCCATAATATTTTAGTTGTTTTCCATGAATATCTGTAGATTCTAGTGATGACTACAGCAAAAGCAGTTCTGTTGGCATGATGTCTGTTATATGAGACTTTACCCAAATATGTTTGCAGTGGCTAGAGTCCATCTAATCAAAATCTTTTTTATGTACTTTCAACTTTTAATCCATTAATTGTACATGACTATTATAAATTGATTATATTAAGATCAATGTATTTTATTTTAGCACCAAATTTTCCTACGTTTGAAGAGAAAATGGAAGCTGACCAGCGATCTATATTTGTTGGTAATGTAAGTAAATCTTGATATATATATAATAGTATTTATTAGTACAAGTACTGGGAATTGGATCTAATTGACTGTTCTCCAACAATCTTGACTTTGTACTTATATAAGAAGTTATTATTTAATAATAATGATTATCATACTTGTATACACACTGTCGATAGACCAGTTACTGCAGTATTTACTCTTATAGTCCTGCTGTGTTAAAATCACAATTTCAGAGAGATAAAAGTTTGTCCTGGCAGCAACCATTGCGAATGCCAGATGTGGCTGGAACATTTGCACCACTCTCTGCCTTGTTTTTAACACAAGAACCTTAACAGGTTCTACCACTGTGACAAATACTGCTGCGACTGGTCTATCAGTAGTGTGTATGGTACACACAAATGGTTATTTTTATTAAATGCCATCTCAGTTTTCTATACCAGATTAATAGTGATAATTTATTAATTGATTTAGTCCTCCATATCAACTTGCTTAATATTCTGCACTTTGGAGTTGTTGTTGTTGTTATTATTATTATTATTTAAAGGTTGATTATGGTGCCACTGCTGAAGAACTAGAACAACATTTTCATGGTTGTGGTTCAGTTAACAGAGTAACTATCTTGTGTGACAAATACAGTGGACACCCAAAAGGGTAAGTATTGGTTTTTATTTCTATGGAATTGTGATGTCCAGTCAATATATATATTCCATTAGTAAATTAGAAAAAACGGCCAATAAACAATACTAAAATAGTGGTTGATGTCTTGTGTGAAGCTTGTTTGGATGGAGAATTCTACAGTTATATCCCACTAGGGAGTAGGCATGGCTGTGTGGTTGCTCCCCAACCATGTGGTCTTGGGTTCAGTCCCATTATGTGACACTTTGGGCAAGTGTCTGCTACTTCAGCTCCAGGCCAATGGAAACTTTGTGAGTGCAATTGGTAGATGGAAACTGAAAGAAGCTTGTCGTATATATATATATATAGTTGTCTATATATGTGTATTTGTGCCCTTCACATAATGGTTCTAAATTGTCAAAAATTCGAGGTTGTTTTCAATTATCTGGAAACCTTTCTGGCTATGGGAAAATACTACCTTTTTTGGAAACAGGAAGGGTGTGTGGCTGTAAAAAATCTACTTCAGATAATTCCATCTGTCCCATGAATGCATTGGAAAAGTGGACGTTAGGTGATGAGAGTGGGGAAAACCATTTTTGTTGTTCCCATTGGTATTCTTTCTATTATTGGAAATAAGTGAAATTGAAAACCAGGACATAGATATTCACTTATTAAAAAGTGTTTTTTTTTTTAATATACTTTCTTGGTGTGTTGTTCGTGATTTGAGTCTTTGTAAATTTTAGGTTTGCATATGTGGAATTTGCTGATAAAGACTCAGTAGGAACTGCTATGGCTTTAGATGAGTCCCTCTTTCGAGCAAGACAAATCAAGGTAAGTAAACTGCATCATTGCATTGACTTCACTTAAACCAGTGAAATAAAAGGAGGTTGGGGGTTAAAACCTTTCACACACAACAATAACTCCATTCTAGTTTCTAATATAGCTGTTACTAGTTGAGATATTAAATTTTCCTTTTAATGTAGCGGGAGTCACCCACCATAAGGTTGGGGAAAAAGTTTACTTAAAAAAATACATACCAAAGAAAAGATATTGAAGAATGGTGCCTTATCTTTAAGGCTAGATAGATTGGACATTGTGTATGTAATTAACAAACAGAGATCTTGGAAGTATTGCTTGGCTATTTAACCATGATTTACATTGCACTTAAAAAATGAACGATTATATAATTAAGTTGTCAGCTATCGAGTTACCTGCAATAGCGTCTAATTTATATTGGATGCTCAGAGTTCTAACTGAACTTTTTCTTTTCTTTTCTTTTTTTTTTTGTCATTTTTGTAGTGAATTGTAACATCAATGCTTAAATATGCTGTTTTTGAAATTCTATTACATTCCAAGATCTTGTGTTCTATTTTATCTCTAACTCTGCACTGTATGCCTCTTTACATACATGATCATCCCATCATGTTAGTATGTATACACTGAGGTGCCGACAGATCCTAAAAAGAAAGAAGAGAAAAAAAGATATATACATTTTGTATTTTTGTAAGCTTTCCTGTCAGTATTTGATCTTTCGGCCATTTTGTTTAGAACAGGTTGGCTTGCAGATGAGGCTTTGCATTTCAAGAGGAGAAATACTGGTATCATGAGATTGCTCCAACATAAGAAATTAACTTGAAAAAAAAATTTAAAAAAGCAGGAAAAAAAATTTGCTAAAAAAATTAAGATACAAAAAAAAAGCTAGAAAAAAGTTAGAAAAAAATGAAAAAAAGCAAAAAATCTTAAAAAATTTCTGGAAAAAAAATTATTATGGCGAAATGAAAATGGGGCGTTTTCTAATACCAGCTACTTGTGTAAAATTGTGGAATTGGTGTTGGATGTCTGCCGCAGAAGTGCCACACGTTGAAGGTAAGCCTTAGTTTTAACATAACCCCAGTTGTAACTACTCTACAGACATGGCCTCTTGTAATTCTGGCAGTGTGTTTGATATTGATCTAAGCTCAGGTGGCACTAACGTTTTGTGTCTTGAGCATCAATGGCTGCTACTTCCATTTCCAGAAATTCCATCAGTCAGTTTAGATGTACTAGAAGACTTAGGATGCAGAAGCTATCCCACATATTTTGCTATGCTTTTAATTAAAAACATTATAAGACGAAATACCTAGAAAAAAAAAAAGTAAAAAGAAAAGAGAAAAAAAATCAAGGCTTATTTAGATTATTATTCAGTGCTTAGCAAGTTAAGATAAATAATAATTTATTCCAAATGGCAGCTTTTTTTTCTGATGGATGAACAGTATATATATTTATATATATATTCAATACTTAAAGGCATAAAAAAATTCTTCCAGAAAATATTGAAAAAATAGCAAGAGGAAAGAAAAAAGGTAAAGAAAAAAAGTGTGATGAAATTTTTTTTAATGCATTTTTTCTCATTGTTCTATAAGAATTTTTTTTCTTTCAGAGTACAGGTGAGTAGTAGGACCCTAAAAAAAATGTTGACTAACCCAAGTCGATTCAGTTATATTTTTTTCTTTTTACACCCATCCCTGCTCTTTTTTCTTTCATTTTCTCTTCTTTTTTTCCTTTTCATTTTTTTCTTTTTTTTCTAAGTTTCTTCATTAAGATATCTATCATTATCGGTAACTTTTTAATTTTTTTTTTCTTTACTTTTTTTTATAAATTCCTTCAGTAAGGCATTTATCATTATTGGTAACTTTTTCATTTTTCTCCTTTTTTTTTTTATTTTGCAAAATATGGTTTTGGCCATTTTAGCAGTCCTGGACTCCTTTACATTCTTATTCATAAAGAAACTACAAGAACATTTCAATTTTTTTCTTGTTTTTTTTTTTATCTACTTTGTCAAAAAGGTAATGGCTAAGAGAACTAATAGGCCTGGTATCAGCACTACAAACCGTGGCAGAGGGCGTTCCCGACGAGGGAGTTATTTCAGAGGTGGCATGGGATCTGGATATTATCCTTATGCACCAAGATCTAGACCTAGATACAGGTCAGTGTAATATATTTTTTGTTATGTGTGCTTTATTTTTCAACTGTCCAAGGCAAGTATGATTTGCTTTTTGTTTCATCATTGCATTATCACTGACTGTATACACACACAGACACTCATATTTACATACACTTCATATATATTCACACAAAAATATACATATGCATATACAGTTTATCAGTGCTAATAAACAACCATATGAATATGTATATTGACAGTTCATTTCCTGTCTTAAGAGTATCTTAAAATTGTATGTGAAACTATTTTTTATTATTATAAAAGTTTATAATTGTATTTAAAAACAGTTTAATTTTGGATTATATAGTGTGTATAATCCTAACTTTAATAACTGATTAAGGCTGCAGTCACTATTGGAAATTTTTGAATAATTTTTGGCGATTTTAAATATATATTTTTTCTTCTCTGTAACAAAGATACTCTTAATTTATTTCTAAAATATTTGTATATTTCCAAACTGCTTTTGGTGCTCAAATATGATTACGGGCCTCCGTTGCTCTGAAGTAAACTGCCAAGTTAATTTGTTAGCAGATGGTTAACAGCATTTGGACTTGAAATCTTTTGTTCTCTTATTTACATGGATTGCTAAAGTTTACTGTAATAGTGAGTATTCTACTTGGCTCTCTATAGACTGATAGCATATATCTTTAGTTCCTTTAAGCTGGAACAACAATGATTTCAAGTTCAAATTAAGACCCAAACAACATTGTCAAGAGGAAAGCTCTTCAAAAATATTCATTTCGCGCCTAAATTATTATTACTTATATATTTTTTTTTTCCTGCTGTTTCATTGCCTTAATTTTTTCGTGTGCTTAAATTTGGCATTTAAATAATAAGTCAATCATAACCAGATGTGACATTTCAATCAATAATTAAAATTTTTAATATTTTTGAGATTGCTATTGACACTTTGTTGTTTGGGTCTTCTTCAGATAAAGATTATACATACACCATCTTTCAAAGTGAAGCTTCAGGCAGGATTGTACCATGTGAATCTCCACAGTTTATGGCAACTGTCATTTTGTTTCCAAGGCACCCACAGCATCCAGGTGAATGACTTTGTGAATTGTGCTGATGTGAATATATGTGAAAAATGTTTATACATGTACAGGGTCTCTCAGAATTTAACTGTCTATTTCAATGAAATAGGCAATTAAAAAAAAAAAAAACTGACAATTTTATGTTTATTAAATCATTGTGATACCAAAACAAATGGATTTATAAATCTTATGTCAAAACTGTATTGAAAATTTTCAACATGTGCTCTGTATCCATGCAAATTTCAAATCTATCCTTTAGTGTTATGAACCACATTTTGAAGCATTTCAGGAGTTACCTCCTGCACTGCTAATTGAATGCATTCTTTAGGTTCAGCCAAACTTATTGCTCCATCCTGGGGATGGAGTTGGAGAAAATGGTTGCAACCAAATTGGAAAAACAACTCTGCAGATAAGTGGGATCCATCAAAAATGAAAATAAAATTATCAAAAGAGAAAAAAGGAAAATTATAAATTTTTACACTTTTAACATATATCAAAGATGATGAACATAATTAAAAGTGAATTTTTAAAAAATTGTCTAATTTCACTGAAATAGTTAATTCTGGGACACCCTGTGTGTATGTGTGTATTTATTTATTTATTTATATATATATATATATATATATATATATATATATATATATGTGTGTGTGTGTGTGTAAAATATGTGTTTGTGTAATATACAGGTAACCTGTATGAATTCATATTTGTGAGTATCCATATATGATACTTTTTTTTTTTTCCTTTTCTTATTTTTTAATTTCAGTCGCTTCCGGAGGTCGCTTTGGTACCAGCCTTACTGAGCACTCTTTACTTGGAGGATTTCCATTGTATTAAAGAAAATTTCAAGGAGATTACATTTCATCTGCCACGCTTTTTAATTTTTTTTTTTTTTTCCATCTCCTAACAGGCAACTAGTTGATCCCTCAACTCAGCTGGCCTATTTTATATTTTTGCAGAATTTTTAGAATTTTTCCTCCCATTTGGATAACTCTAGGTCAGTGTGTGAGTGCTTGTCATGGAAGTGTCTGGAGTTTGTATCTTGATTAATGAAATAGTTTTTTTTTCTACTGGGGAAAATATTTTATGCTCTTTCAGCTGAGTCAGTTCTTATAATTTTTGAGTTTTGTTGAAGTCAAACAGTATGTTTGAACAGATTTTGCACTAGCTTACTTTTTGTTGTGTATGTATATGAGTGTATTTATTTATATATGTACATACACACACACACACAAACACACATTCATGGTAACACAAAAACATACATTCATTAATTACTACCAGTTAAGTTTAAATTGTCTTAATTATATATTTAAATTATTAGCTGGAATTTTCCTTCATGTGCAGTTTTCAGTCAAGTGATTTCTTCTATCTCTGCTACTATAACAGTTCTTGTTTATTACTTAGGTTCAACTGACTGGTTGATTAACAGAAAACCTTTTGTTTCAGTTGCTTAGGCCAGTCCTGTTCCACTGTTTTTCATTATATTTAAGTGATTTGGGAAGAATAGTTTTAAAAAGCAAAAAAAAAAAAAAAAAAGTCATGTTGTGCTAATTTGCAAGAGTCAAAGTGCAGTCAACTTGTTTGAGCAAGTATGTCTTTCTAAGTTGCTATTAAGGTATTCATGAATTTTTTTGTCTTTTCACAAAAAAATATATTCAAAAAAAGAAAACGAAATGTCTTAAATCATGAGCTTTTTTTCTCACTATAAATGTTAAAATTTATCTGACTTAGGATCTAAACTGTGTTTTCCACAAGTCTTGGGTTTCTTTTTAACCTCTCCCGCTGTTTCTTCTTTGTTAATGGTTTAGTTTAGCCGTTTGGTTCACTTTCTTCTAAAATGTCTCCACTTCAAATTACTGGCACTCTACTTTATATCTTATCAATTTGGTATTTACTGCTTAAATTTTAAGTACAAGCTTGGCTCTTGATTTCATTTAACTAGAAGCAATATTCATAGTATGCAAGTTGTGTTATTTCTCTTGTGAAGAACAATTGATATGGATGTTAGTGACTGTATGCCATCATTTTCAGTCCTCATGGCCAGGTGCAGAGGAAATGTAGGTAAAAATGTTTCTATTTATGTATAAATTTGAATAAAAATTTTAAAATGCATATAGGCATGTTGTTTTGTTTTCAACAAATAATTTACTTCTATGTATACATTTTGCAACTGACTTGGAAACTAGATTTAAACAGTTTCTACAAATAGCTCCTTGAGGGTTTGCTCTGGTACCGCCGTGATATTATCTTTCCAGATACACCTCCATCCCTTATGTAATGAGTAGTTGTGTGACTTCTCTTTAGTAAGACACCTGTGCTTGTCTGTCTATCATACCCCTCCAGTTCATCATATTGTATCTCTTATTTGATCCAATGGTGTATCCGCCATTATCTCCCTGTGTGGACAGTGCTGGTGTTTCAACGAGGTGTCTGTCTCTGACAAAGTTACTCTGTAGGTCTATTAGAGCTACTGCTTGTCAATATGATGGGAATTGAAACCTACAAGTTTGTTTTTAGATATTGATGAAATTTCAACTTCATTGAATTAAAGGGCCCTGTTTTCTTGAGATGGTCAAATTTGAAAAATTAAACAATTGTGTGTTGCAATTCTGATCAAATCTATTGCTTTAATTCTGTCATGTGAGAAAAATACTTGGCTATTAAATAGTTTTGTAACAGAAGGATAAATATTTGTGATTTTTATCTTCTCAAATTTGCAACCAAGCAAGAAAAATATTTAAATGACAGCAATCTGATTTTCTGCCAAAAATGAATTGGATAGCTCTTCTCTCTCTCATATATACACACACATAAGGAGGTGCTGAAAAGTTCCTGGCTTTGCGTTAATGAAAATACAGGAGGATCAGTTAATTATGCTTTTATTCAACTTATTCGCCTTTCAGATTCACATACTTATTGCAGCAGTGCTTCAGTTTTCCCCAAGCCCTGTAAAAGAACTTGGAGTGTTGGGCTTCCAATCAGGCCTTTAAAGCCATGAACTTTTCAGCACTTCCTTATATATATGTGTGTGTGTATTACACAATTTAAGCCTATCAGTTGACAACCTGATATGCAGTTAATATGCAAGGTCTGCAATTGCAGGCATTGGGTTAAAACTAATCTCAGTTAAAGTCTGATGGATTACTTGATAAAAGAAAATAATGGTGTTCCAGCTGGTCTCTCATCTCTTTCAGGAAACCCTAGGAATACAGCATTCTTGTCTAAATACCATGATTTGTTTTTTTAACATGTTTGTCATCTCAAAATGCCCAGAAATCAACAATCTTGGCTCCACAAAAGAGACCTGACCAGGTGGTACATATCTAAAAAGCTCAGAAAGTTCATAGACATTGCAGAAAGACATGTTTTGGGTGTGCATGTTGTTGAATTCCAGCAAAGTGGTCTTGTACATTTATATGAGATCATGACAATAGATGCAGTTTCACCTGCTTAGATTTCAGGTACATGAACTATGTGGGGAACACAGAACCAAAATTATGCCTGAAGGTTTTTCCATTGTAGTTTAGTGAAGAATAAGCAGAATATATCGAGGGTTATTCAATATAGAGCACAAGAAATAATGGAGGAATTGTCTAGGTTGGAAACTTTGATATAGACAAATGTTTTGTTAGTGTATTTCAGTTGGATGTTTTTGGAGAAAATATGAAACTCCTTAACTTGGAAATATGTTCATGAATTATTTGAGGTATAGCTACAAATGAGACTATAGTATAAAGCTGGATGTTATTTGAACAGAAAATGTTGATAATGAAATCAATTTTTATGTCTTTCACTTTTCTCTTTAGCTCTGTCTCAGTGTATATATACTTGTGTCTGTGATTGGGCATTTGGGTGCACAGGCTGCATTCCAACCAGGAAATAAGATAGACTGTGCATTCTTCACAAACATCTAACAGACTAGTGACTTTGGACTTAGAGCCAGAAAAACTCAGGGGTGGGGGGGACAAACCAATCTGGAAAAGGAGCATACAGTAGCTCAAAGACCTAGCAAACACTTAAAAATTCAGAGGGACCAACTTTCGTAGTTGACAACCTTACTATGATAGATAAAGTTGTATAGGATATGAAGACAGAAAGCCTCTAGTCCAAAAGGAATCACCAGTAAGATGGTTGAAATATCTGGCTGAGTTGGATATGGTCTAGTTAGTTCCCCTGTAGAGTTAATCAGGTTGTATAAGATGTGATACCCAGTGACTGATGTAGCATCATTAGCTGTTACAAGGGTAGTGCAGATGTCTTAGGTAGAAGTAAATACAGAGATAGCAAATTGCAGGACTAGGTCATGAGAGTTATAACTCAATTTTTTTAGAAACAAAATTAGACTATTTTAGACATTTATTGTGCCAGCTTCTTAGGAAGACAACTGCAGGAGAAATATTCAGCTAAAGACAAGCCATTGTACTAAGCATTCATTGAACAAGAGAAAGTTTTCAATAGTCCCTCACTCCATAATATGGCAGTATCTAAAGAAGCTAGGAGCAGAAAAATGGTTTGTGGGATCCATACAAGCCATGTACTGGGGTCTTGCCAGTCAGGTGAGAATCAGCCACAAGGAGAGCAACAACACTGGAATCATAAAAGTATATCTTGTGCTGAAACAGTAACACATTCGAATTCAGGTGGGTGTTTGCCAGGACGCAGTTGTGAAAGCGGATTCTCACAGAGGAGATGACAAGGAAAACAGACGGTTGGAGGTTCACTACTTGAGAAAACCCATCCATCACATCTGATAAAACAATCCTACTGTATTTTTATAATTAAATATTATTAGGAATTGTATAAAAAAAATTACAGCAATTTATTGCACAAATTTTAGCAACAAAATCTTATACGGACCCTGGCCAAGAACCACTGGACTAGACCCTTAAATGTGGTGTCCCAACATGACCACAGACCAATGGCTGAAACAAATAAATAAGAATTTATATATATATGTGTGTGCATATGTATGTATGCAAGAAATCCTAATTGCTTTTTACATGAATGGTGACATGCGCTCAGTAGAAGTTGCTAGGTCCAAGTGAAATGTTTTTGTCCCTGACGATTTAAGGAACATGGTAATTTATTGAGCAGTAATACGAGTTTTGAGTACAGCTGATCAACCTGATCCCTTGTCATTTCTGTAAGGCTCAATATCTTTAGATAATCTTACACTACTTTGTCCCATGTGTTCTTGGGTCAAACTCTTCTACAAGTTCTATCCACATTTAGTGATCAACAATTCTTTGTCGAGTCCATATTGGGAAGTTCCACTTTCTCCCATGCATACTCCACACTTTATAATAATACTTCCATGCCTCTTTCTTTTCAAAACTGCTTATTGCACATGTACAATTTATCCATCCATACACACTTATCATCCACATGTCGATTCTAACTGGTACACTGTCTTGCAACCTGGAACACCCCATGTTTCTGATCTTCACACGGTAGAAAATTGGCAAACATCTTTCTGCTTCTCCATCTGGTAGCCTGGCTTCTTTTCTAGCTCTCTGATATAATTCTTTGGTACCTCCATTTTCCAGTCTTTCCAAGCTGTCTTTTTTACTGTATGGCTCACAGTTTCATTCACAAGCCACACTTGGCCTGCTGGGAACTTTGTAGTCACATATTTGGTCCGTCATTCACAGCACGTTGTGTCAAAGAATCTTCCAGTTCTCCTCTATCTTGTATGTCTCCACCCCCATCCCCACTTTGTGTCAAATGCTTCAACTAGTACTTCTCTTCTATATCATCCTTTTCCAGACTGGTTTGTGTCTCTTGAGTCCTTCTAGCTCCAAGTTTGAAGTCACTAGCCACCAACTTATGTTGGTTTGTACATTCTTCACCTAGGAAGGACTTTGCATACACAAACATCTGTCTATACTATTTTCTGAAGAGAATAGAGTCAATCTGGTCTATGTATCCACCAACTCGATAGCTGATCAGGTAACTGACTGGTTTCCTGAAGTTATTTCATTTCCTTGAAGATAGTGATACGCTCTTTACTCTTTTACTTGTTTCAGTCATTTGACTGTGGCCATGCTGGAACACCGCCTTTAGTCGAGCAAACCAACCCCAGGACTTATTCTTTGTAAGCCTAGTACTTATTCTATCGGTCTCTTTTTGCTGAACCGCTAAGTTACAGGGATGTAAACACCAGCATGGGAGGACAAACGTGTATATCAAACACACACACATATATATACATATATACACGACGGGCTTCTTTCAGTTTCCGTCTACCAAATCCACTCACAAGGCTTTGGTCGGTCTGAGGCTATAGTAGAAGACACTTGCCCAAGATGCCATGCAGTGGGACTGAACCCGGAACCATGTGGTTGGTAAGCAAGCTACTTACCACACAGCCACTCCTGCGCCTATATATTTATTCTAAATAAGTTATGTGTCTCAATCAAAGTTCATCCTCGTTTAACGTCTGCTTTCCATGCTAGCATGGGTTGGACAATTTGACTGAGGACTGATGGATCAGGAGGCGACACCAGGCTCCAATCTGATTTGGCAGAGTTTCTACAGCTGGATGCCCTTCTTAACGCCAACCACTCCGAGAGTGTAGAGATGACTGTAAGACATAATATATTTAGAATTGAAATTCTCACACCTCAGAAGAAAAAAAAAAGAAATCTAAAACAAAACAATGAATTCTGCTGTAAAAAGTTTGTTTCAGTTATTTTTTTTTTAAATTCAACATCTTAATTTGAAAGAAGAAATTAAAAAAAAAAAAAGTGAAATATCTTATTTGTCATCACAATAAAAACAAACATGACACTCAAATATCCCACATATGTCTAAATGCATTTAATCAATAAATGGAATAGATTCAGTCTGAAATGCTCTCTCTCTCTCTTTCTCTCTCTGTTACCATACATATATCTAGAGAATTTTTTTCATGGTACTTTGGAGAAGAGAGTTTATTTAATGTCTAGCTTAGTAGTGAGCATTAAACAAGAGACATGTTATTTTTATGCAATACCCACTTGCCACACAAATGCATGTAAAGTATTAATAGTTATAAAAAAGAAAAGGACACATCAGGAGAATTAAAAGCAGATTAAAGAGCAAAAATTACAGAAAAATACAAAACCAGATTATATCTTCTGATAATTTACAAATTTAAGTGGCAAAATTACAATATTTTCAATAAATTTTCAATTTTTTTTTTTACTTAACAAAATACACCAATAGTTTTTCAGCTTTGAGGCACATATTTCTCACCAAGTCACAAATTCTTATGAAATTTTTAAAAAACCATTATCAAGCTTTCGTTATCAGTTTTGGTTTGGGATAAAAAAATAGTAAATATCAGTAAATGTTATTAAATAGTAAAATCAGATAGCAAATTTAGCAGAAAATAAATAAATGTCAAATTTAAGATTATCGTATGCATTTTCTTTTTAATATTTTATATAGATGGAAACTTGTTCAAATTGGAAAATTTCAAATATAAAACATCTACGAATTGTTACAAATAAACTGCCAAAACCCATGAAGTATATATATGAGAGTTACAAGTCATTATTTCAAACAATAAAACAAATGGATAAACTCAAGTCCTATAAATACATACACACATACATACATACATCATCATTTAACGTCCGCTTTCCATGCTGGCATGGGTTGGACGGTCTGACAAGAAAAAAGCTGCACATACATACATATATAGATATGTATATAGGCATGGCCATGTTCTAAAAAGTTCCCTTTACAATGTCATTTTGGATTTAATCCCACAGCATAACCCCTTAGGAAAGTGCCTTCTACAATAAGGCCAGGTTGAGCAAATCCTCATGAATAGACGAGGCAAACAGAAACTGAAAAGAAGCATATAGTACACACACACACACACACACAGACATATATCATATCATCTTTGTCATCCTCCATTATCACCATCATTTAACATTTGTCTTCCATACTTAATGGTTTGAAAGGACCCAGGTGAACTGGCAGTCAATCAGCAGTGAACTCCAGTGTCTGCTTTGACATAGTTTCTATGGCAGGATTCCTTTCCTAATGCCTATCACTTTACAGAAAGTGTTCTGGGTGCTATTTTCGTGACACTGGCACTAGTGAGGTCGCAAAATAACTTAGGGGACAAAGAACAATAGACAAAGTCCCTACAACTGAGTGGGGTTATAGTAGAGAGGGAGTTGGTTTTATAAAAGGTGTTGAGAGGCTTAAGCATAATAAACAGACAGGTACAGGTGTTTTGCTTTGGAAGTAATATATGGCTAGCTTGGATTATATAAGAGTGAGTGTGTGTCTGAGTAGTGAGAAAGAAGATAAAGATGTTAGTGATGAAGTGTCAGAAATTACTCACAAGGTACAAGAAGGCAAGTATAAAGGAGAATATAGACAGGGGATCAGTTATGGATGAACAAGTTCATAGGATTGAGGGAGGAGAGCGACAAGTGGTTAGGGATGGGGGTAGAGGTGAATGATGAAAAAGTAGGGGGCAATGCATCTTTCTGAGTCATATAGATTTACAGGGCTGGTTTACTGGCCAACTGTGTGTGTGTGTGTATGTATGTGTGTACATATATATATATATATATATATATATATATATATATATATATATATATATACATATATATATGTGTATGTGGTAAGTAACTTGCTTACGAACCACATGGTACCGGGTTCAGTCCCACTGCGTGGCACCTTGGGCAAGTGTTGTCTATTATAGCCTTGGGCCAACCAAAGCCTTGTGAGAGGATTTGGTAGACGGAAACTGAAAGAAGCCCGTCATATATGTATATGTATGTGTGTGTATATGTGTTTGTCTCCTCAACATCCCTTGACAACCGATGCTGGTGTGTTTACGTCCCCGTAACTTAGCGGTTCGGCAAAAGAGACCGATAGAATAAGTACTAGGCTTCCAAAGAGTAAGTCCTCGGGTCGATTTGCTCGACTAAAGACGGTGCTCCAGCATGGCCACAGTCAAATGACTGATAAAGTAAAAGAGAAAAAGATAGAGTATACATACACACCATCCAAATATCATACTTAAGGGATATACACCACTGACATGCAAGATTCTGCAGTTTACCTCTGAGATTAAAATCTGTGCTGCGTCAAAAACAACATATATCGAAGGGAGACAAAAAAATCTTCCTGGCAATGGCTAGCAAGAACATGAAATTCATTTTAGCTTTCTTGAGCCTTGTCAATGACGTGAACTCAGAGCCAGAGATACTTAGACCAAATTTGTTGCCTCCAATATATAAGAGCTAACTGTTAGATATATGAAGTATTTTTCTTTAATGGCATATCAACTTTGGAGAATTGTTGATTCTTGAAATTGTCTCCCCTTCTCATATGAAATATGGTCTCAATTGCCAGCTAGTAATTGTGGCATGGATAATTATTTAAAACATCAAGAACTTATGTTGTATGGTACAATACAGGTAGTGATATACCTGTATTTGTCTATGTTGTTCATATACATGCTACAGGCCCATTTAGAGTTATTTCTTTTGGCTCATTTTTGTTTCATTTATGCAAAGTACCAAGGCTATAAGTATGTTCTACTCTTCTTGTATATGTCTAATTCCCTTGGCTGCTGGAGATAAGGGTAGGACAACCGTGCTGATGACGCACATTGAAGCAGAAACATGTATACACAACTGTCATCAGGATAACCAGTAGCAGCATCCATATCAGCACTGGCAGCTTTACCAGTTATTTATATGTTTTGTAAATTCAAGTGCTTCTTTAAATCTTTCAAACCAACCATTTCTAGCCCAGAAAAGATTTTTCATTAGAAGCGCCACCTTTCTTACACAACAAATCATCATACAAACTTTTGACATTTGTTTTTTCCCTTGATTATTATTGTACTTATCAGGTATGTTATATCAAGTCTAAGAAACAAAAGCAATCAACTATTTCTAGTGAGCCATCCAGGCATTTAAGAGAATATATTTCTGGCGTGCTCATGGTATGAACTGCTCCAGTGCATCTATCACATACGAATGTTCCCTGTTAGTCTGCCTGTGATTCCACTACATATCTAGTGTGTCCATAGCTTACACTGGGTATAGCATATGGACTTTATACTTACACCTTTTATGCATATTGAGCAAGGCCATTTCCACAAAGGTACCAGGGTCCTGTCTTCTTTCCTGCTTACTAAAATCTTTATCTTTGCTAAAAGTGCCTAAAGACCTCCTGATTCTCTAGGTTTAGCTTACACACCTGGAATGTCTCTTATTTCTCCTGTAGATTCAGCTACGAGATCTAGATCATCAGTATGTAAGGGAGTCATTTATAAAAACTCCACTGTGCAGATATGAAGGACTAAATTGAATAGGGAAGAACTGAAGACTGAGCTTTGATGAACTTCCACCTTCATGTTAAATTCAAAATCAAAGTTGTTATCTCTCTTATTGCATCTTTATACATAGCTTGTACAGCCCTCACAAGCCCTTAATCTACAACTAGTTTCCTTAGGGACCATCAAATTACTAATCGTGGTACCCTACCAAACGTTTTCACAAAATCAACAAAAGCCAGGAATAATGTTTTATTTCTTAGCCAGGTATTTTTTCCTGCAGTTACCTCACTAGGAAGACTGTATATGTGGTACCACTTTTGGGCACAAAGTCAAACTGCATCTCGTCTAGGTCTATTCTGTCATCGATCAATTATGCTAAGACTCTCTCCATGACTTTATAACCTGATCCAATAGTTTGATCTCTCTGTTGTTGTTTCACTCTAAGATATCTCTTTTGCTTTTGTGGTAATTTATGATGACACTGATATGCCAGTCACTGGGTATATACACACACACTCATTGTTTTAACATCCGCTTTTTCTATGCTCGAATGGGTCAGACAGAATTATATTGTGACACATTTTCTATGGCTGGATGCACTTCCTGTCATCAAGCCTCACTTAGTTTCCAAGCAAAGTAACATTTCCCCATGGCCAGATATGTTTTCATAGAATATTGAAATGAATGACAATCGTTTACAACAATCAAATGTTGAGACAATGAGACACAAACACACATACATGACAGGCTTTTTTCAGCTTCTATCTATCAAATCCACTCACAAGTCTCTTAGGTTATTGTAGAAGATGCCCAAGGTGCCACACAATGGGATTGAACCCAAAACCATGTGGTTGGGAAACAAACTCTTTTACCACACATCCATGCCTACACCTACATACATACAGTTCCATATAAGGAAGTACAGCTGTCAGTTTCAGTGGTAAGGATTTAGTTGCTTGATGAAATGCATCACCAGCTCACTGAATTACCAAACACTCACACACCATCATCATTTTAATGCCCACCTTTCCATGCTTACATGGGTTGAACAAAGTTTATCGAAGCAGACATTCTACAGCCAGATGCCATTCCTGTCGCCAACCCCCACCTGCTTCCAAGCAAAGTCAGGTCATATTTCCCCCTAAAGTCCAGACATGCTTTTGCAGAATACTGGAAACGAATGATACTGCTTGTATGCAATACATATACATACAAAGATCTATATGATGTGATTCTTTCAGTTTCCATCTACCAAATCCACTCACAGGATTTTGCTCAGCCTAGGGTCATAACAGACAGCAGCTGCCCAAGATGCTATGCAGCGAGACTTTAACAAAAACTATGTGGTTTGGAAGCAAGCTTCTGAACAATGCCCGTGACTATACACACGTGTATATATACACAAACATACATACACATATATCATATACACATGTATGTTTATACACATACATATATAAATATTTAGGCACAGGCAAGGCTGTGTGGTTGAAAAGTTTGCTTCCCAACCATGTGGTCTTGGTTTCAGTCCCACTGCATGAGCCCCACACTGACCAAAGCCTTGTGAGAGGATTTGGTAGATAGAAACTGAAAGAAGCCCATCACACACACATACACACGTGTATGTCTGTCTGCATGTGTAAATACCCTTGTCTATGATAGCTGTAAATGATGATGATCATCATCAACATCACTTGAGCAATGTTGTTTGTTTCTCATCTTCCACGAAAAAACATGTCTGGCGTTGGAGAAATATTATCTTAATTGAAAACAGGTGAAAATTGGTGACAGGAAGGGCATCCAGCTGTAGAAAATCTGCCTCAACAAATTCCATCTGACCCATGCAAGCCTGGAAAAGTGGACATTAAATGATGATGGAAATTATTAAAACATACATTCATAAGTACATGCATACAGATATATAGCTTAAATCTAAAGAAGGTATACATATAAAAAAGTAATTTTTAAAGAAAAGCTTTCCTTCACATGCAAGGTAATTTACAAAGAATTTACCTGAAAGCTGTAATAAATAAGTTTGAAAGTTTATATATATGTACATATATATATATATATATATATATATATATATATATATATATATATATATATATTTATATGTTTATATGACCAATGTGTAATCTAAAATAAGAAGATATCAATGAAAAGTGTGGAACAATTTGAAAATATTTATCATAATCAATAATGCTTATATTTTAAAACATATTATATAGTATTTAAAATGTATAATATAAATGTCTGTGACTATGTTGATTAGAAAAAAAGATGTTAACATACTCAGAAAACTATGTGATATAGAATTAATGATGCGTCGAATATTAACATTCTTAAAGGTTTATTATAGAAATAGCAGTGAAAACATTTAGAAGTAGAAAAATGTTTAAGGGGAAAAAAAACCCACAATAGGATAAAGCAATAGTTAATATCTTGTATTGCTTATACTAAAAATTCACTTTTGGATATCAACAAATATATATTATAAAATAGCTGAGTCAGAGAGGAATATAAAAAATATCTAGAAAAAATATCTAAATCAAAAGCAACAACTTAATATGAATGGCTTAATACATATGAACAAAATCTAGTATATGTGTGTATATATGTGTGTATTTTCTCTATTATAGGAGAATAAACAAGTCTAAATATGAAACTATAAATTCATTCATGTTATATATAATATATATCTTGTTTTTGTAATGTAAAATTTTCTACAATGTATATAATAAATGTTACTCTTTTTAATCAGTCAAAATAGTGAGTTTCAGACAGCTAAATATCAATTAATGTGTATGTGTTAAAAACATGCATGTTGAAAATATATTAAATACATATACATACACAAGACTTTATATGAATAAATAGACATTAACTCAAAGCAGTAGTTTTTTTTTTTTTTTTTTTTTTTTTTTTCAACTATAAAAAATCCCAACCTAAATTTCCTTTTTCTTGTTATGCTAGAAAAATACGGGAGAAAAGGACTAAAACTAAATGAAGAAATCTTTGAAAAAAAGTGTTAAGAGTAAAAATGAAAAATAAAATAAAATCATAAAAATTATTAAAATTTCATATTTTTGTTAATGCAAGAAAAGTGTAAGATGTAACCTATCCCTTTGAGTGGTGGGGCTTGATTCTGAGATTGGTGTCTGATATGCCACTGAGTAAGACTTTGGAGGATACAATTCTGTCCTGATTTGCTGTGAAGGGCAAACTGAACCTTGCGAGTAATTATCTTGAAGATGGCAATTTTTGAAGAACGAGGATAGTTGAGAAATAACCGAGGAATCTTTTTCCCACATTAGACTACCATTAGAAATAACAGGGTTGGCACTGACGTCAAAATTGTTACAAACAGGTGTTGATTTGTGTAATGTCTCTACATTTGGATTTGATGCTAGCTGACAGCCAGCACCAGCACCACCAGAAGCAGTAGCTGCACCTGCTGCAGATGTAGATGTGGCAGCAGGCATTGGTGCAGATTTTGAAGCTGTGTCAGTCAAAGTGGGTTGCGAAGTATTCAGGACATCAGAGAGTTTTTCAGTCGGTGAAGAATTCTTTGTTGTTTCCGTGACTATCTTCTGTGGTGGTTTTAGGCTCTCATTTGTTTTACAGTTGATTGGGCAGTTGGTTTTGCTGAAAACTGGTTTAGAAGTCAAGGGGCTGGAAACTAAATTGAATGGTGGAGATGGTTCTTTGGTCATTCGGTGATTAACTTTCAGGGGTGCCCTGGAGTCGTTAAATCCATTTGGTTTTAATGCCAATGTGCCTAATTTTTTAATGGGGACTACATGATGGGATGAACCTGTGAGAGAAGAAGAAGGAAAAAAACAAGAAAATATATTTTACAAGTTATCCAAAAACATCAGATCACTCACTGTATTATTATTATTATTCAGTAGTTTTATTTTTATAACGTGCTTTCACTTCACTACCGAGCGCAGCTCTGTGTGCCTTGGGTATGTGGTTTGCTGTGATGCTCTTATGGTTACTGTATTGAAAGCGTTTTGCGTAGGATGTGTGCAGTGCCCAGTAGTGAAATTTTCTGTATGTTATATATATTTGTAAGTCCTGGTGTTTTTGTTATGTATTTGTCTGAATATTTTTTTATTATACCTAAGGCACCTACTATGATAGGAATTGTTTCTGTTTTTAGATTCCACATTCGAGTTACCTCTATTTATTGATTTCTAACAATGGCACTAAGATACAAAATCACGGATAAAGGATATAATCAATGAAATCAACACTAGTATTTGCAGACCTGAGATTGATAGGGTTTCAACTTGGAAAAATAGAGATACAAAACTAAATATTGTAAAGTATATACACTTTGTTCATTATTTACATTATTTACATTTTTGACAGATATTTGTCCTGGACTTGTTTGAGGACAAATATCCGTCAAATGTAAATAATGTACATAATTCCTCATCTCTTAAATATAGAACTCACACTTTATTGTTTTTGTCGTCACCATATTCTACTGGTACTGGCAAGGTCAAGAAAGCACTGACCTAACACCTTCCAATATTTAAAATACCATATTGGATGGTATATAAAACACACTTTCTTTTCCAACAAAATGTCTAAAAAAGATCCTGTGTTCTATACGTGAAGTTTACCATCCTTGTCGTCATCATCATCATCATCACTTAACATCCCTTTTCCATGCTGGCATGGGTCGGATGATTTGTCAACAGCTGTCAAGGCTGGGAGCTTAACCAGGTTTGCCTGTTTTGGCATGGTTTCTACAGTTGGATGGCCCTTCGTAATGCCAACCACTTACAGAGTGTACTGGGTACTTTTCACATGCTTTTTATGTGGAACCAAGACCAGTGCCTTTGACACAACATCAGAACCAATGTGCTTTACAGTGGACCAGCACCGGTACTTTTTATGTGGCACCAATACCAGTGCATTTTACATAGCACCAGCACAGCACTGACAGGGTCACCAAGTACTTTGCAAGAGAACTGCCCCCGCTTAACTGGGATGGGGGAGCAGTACTGAGTTGCTGTAAGTATTACACGCTTCAATGAGCTAAAAGCTATTTTTATCCTGAATATGTGCTGCTGAAATCTGAATGCATCTTAAATGTCCAGGTATCTTTTATGCCATCAAATATGGTACATCCATTTAAATCCCGTCACAACATGGAAAACATCTACAGCCTTCATGATGTATATCTTTCATCTGCATAGTTTTGCTTTCTAAGATTGTTACTCTTTTACTTGTTACAGTCATTTGACTGCGGCCATGCTGGAGTACCACCTTTAGTCGAGCAAATCGACCTCAGGACTTATTCTTTGGAAGCCTAGTACTTATTCTATCGGTCTCTTTGCCGAACCGCTAAGTTACGTGGACGTAAACACCACCATCGGTTGTCAAGCGATGTTGGTGGGGACAAACACAGACACAAACATATACACACACATACATACATATATACGACAGGCTTCTTTCAGTTTCCGTCTACCAAATCCACTCACAAGGCTTTGGTCGGCCTGGGGCTATAGTAGAAGACACTTGCCCAAGGTGCCACGCAGTGGGAATGAACCCGGAACCATATGGTTGGTAAGCAAGCTACTTACCACACAGCCACTCCTGCGCCTGTTATTGATTTTTTTTTTTTTTTTGTGCCACTCAAACTCATTGATTTTGATAAGCACATATGTCTGCAACAAGTAGTAAGTGTTTAGAAGAGAAGCTTAAACATCTGTCATTAAATCAAATTAGCTAACACTAACATCTTTCTGAATCTCTTTAAAAAAAAAAAAAAACACATTTTTAAAATGTCATCCCTTGTTCTTATGTTAAGAACCCTTATTCACATCGTCATCACAATTATTATTCAACTTTGCTTTTCCTCCTTTCAGGGTCATAAAATATAAGTACAATTCAAGACCTGGGGGCTGATGTAAATCCCTAAAATTTTGCCTTCTGCAAAAAATTTGAAATTATTATTATTATTATTATTATTATTATTATTATTATTATTATCATAATTATCATAATTATAATTAAGGTGGCAAGCTGGCAGAATCGTTAGCCCACCGGGCAAAATGCTTAGCGGTATTTCATCTGTCTTCACGTTCTGAGTTCAAATGCCATCGGGGTTGACTTTGCCTTTCATCCTTTCGGGGTCAATAAATTAAGTACCAGTTACACACTGGTGTCGATGTAATTGACTTAATCTCTTCCCCCAAATTTGAGGCCTTGTGCTTCCAGTAGAAAAGATTATTATTATTATCATTATTGGTGAGCTGGCAGAACCATTAGCACATTAGCACACCAGGTGAAATGCTAAGCTGCATCTCACTCGTCTTTATGTTCTGAGTTCAAATTCCGCTGAGGTCGACATTATTTCTGTTTTCTTCAGGTTCAAAATGGAAAATGTAATATATATCATCCTCTTCTAATTGTGTAATAATAATAATAATGATGATGATGAGTACAAGAAGAAGAAGAAGAAGAGTATACTTGAGTGAGTGGACAAACAAAAGAAAGGGCACTTAACACGTTTACTGGGTGTTAGATGTATTGTTCAAAACAGTCTGATTCAAATTCCATGCTACTTCAAGCTTTGAAGGCCCTAACAGAGCCTTTCTTGTCAGGCTAGTGAGAATCTGAATCATTTGGATTCTCACCAGCCTGACTGTTTTGACTAATATATATATATATACATACATACATACATACACACACAGGGCTGTCCAAAAGTAGGTTTACAGTTATCACGTAGGCACTTTAAATTTCTTTCAATACATTTTATTAAATTCAAATTTCTATCTTACAATTAACTAAATTAGCATAGAATAATGGTTTCATATTTTTTTATAATTAAGATCTAAACAGTTAATATATGAATGTGAAAGAGATAGTTGAATAACCCTGTGTATGCATATGTGTGTGTGTATATATATATATCATCATCATCATCATCATCATCGTTTAACGTCCGCTTTCCATGCTAGCATGGGTTGGACGATTTGACTGAGGACTGGTGAAACCGGATGGCAACACCAGGCTCCAGTCTGATTTGGCAGAGTTTCTACAGCTGGATGCCCTTCCTAACGCCAACCACTCAGAGAGTGTAGTGGGTGCTTTTACGTGTCACCCGCACGAAAACGGCCACGCTCGAAATGGTGTCTTTTATGTGCCACCCGCACAAGCCAGTCCAGGGGCACTGGCAACGATCTCACTCGAAAATCCTACAGGAGCCAGTCAGGCGGTACTGGCAACGGCCACGCTCAAAATGGTGCATCTCATGTGCCACCCGCACAAGAACCAGTCCAGGGGCACTGGCAACGATCTTACTTGGCTTGCCGGGTCTTCTCACGCACAGCCCATTTCCAAAGGTCTCGGTCCGTAGTCATCGCCTCAGTGAGGCCCAATGTACGAAGGTCTTGCCTCACCACCTCAGCCCAGGTCTTCCTGGGCCTACCTCTTCCACGGGTTCCCTCAACTGTTAGGGTGTGGCACTTTTTCACGCAGCTATCCTCCTCCATTCTCACCACATGTCCATACCAGCGCAATCGTCTCTCTTGCACGCCACAACTGATGCTTCTAATGTTCAGCTTTTCTCTCAAGATACTTACACTCTGACGGGTATTCACTATATATATAAAGATATGTATGTATTAGCAAAACCCACTGTAATTGCCAAATATCCCAAAATTCCATATACTTTACTATTGCGAATACAAAAAGGACAGGCTCTAATGAAGTACTCTCTACAGTAGTCAAATTCCTTCAAATGACACCCTCCCATCTTAGAAAAGGAAATGATAAGTACTGTGGTCATGGAATAATGTGATTAATGTGGCCAGAATACCTCTGATCATGTCTGGCATATCAGAGCTGACATGAGGTTAAACAACAGATAAAGGTAAGGGACATATTACATACTCATTCATCTACATTACTCCATAAGGAGTAAAAGGCCAGCTTCCCTGGTTTCTCTGGCATATACAGTCATCCCCTGGACGGGATGCCAGTCCATCACAGGATAACTCGTTTTTACCAGCTGTGTAATGTGAAATGAAGTGTTTTGCTAAAGAACACTACACGTCGCCCAGTTCAGGAATTGGAACCACAATCTTACGACCAAGAGTCCAATATCCTAAATACTAAGATGTGCACCTCCACACTATTACATATCATAGTCCTACATATTCCTGAAAAAAATGGTGGGAAGCTGGTGGAATTGTTAGCATGCTGGACAAAATACTTAGTGGCATTTCTTCTAGCTCTAGCATTTCTGGTACCTGTAGGGTTAACACTTCAGATACCAACCCGCCTGAAGCTGCCCTTGGTCCTATGATACAAACTTCCCATTTTAAAGTAATCTAAATTAAAATTTCCATTAAAATTTCATGTTAATTTATTTTCCAAATCCCAGCTGAATAATGTCAGAGTTACTTTAATAATTCTATTAATATTTTTGAAATTAATTGAAAAAAAAGATAGTATATTTCAACAGAAATATGGTAATGAAAGGGTTAATGCTCTTATTTCAAATCTTGTCAGGGTTTACTTTGCCCTTCGTGGCCCTGTGCAAGGACAACATGCTATTTCATGAAGCATTCCATATCTTTTCTGCATATATAGGCACAGGAGTGGCTGTGTGGTAAGTAGCTTGCTTACCAACCACATGGTCCTGGGTTCAGTCCCACTGCGTAGCACCTTGGGCAAGTGTCTTCTACTATAGCATTCAAGGGGAACGTTATGATCTTGGTCAGTTATAGGCCATTGCAACCAAGTAACCAGCCTTGTGAGTCCTAGGGGGTCAAGAAAAATAAAGCAAAAAAAAAAAAAATACGCCTAAAAAGGTATGATGATCAAGGCTTGAATATCTTTGATCATGGGCTTGCTTAATCAGGGAAATGACCAAGGGTTAAACAACACCAAAACCACCAACAACTTAATACAAAATTGCTGTACCACAAAAAAAGAAACGGAAAAAGAAAGAAACAAGTGCTTAAAAAACAAACAAAACAAAACAAACAAAAACAAAAAATTAAAAAAGACTGATTTTCTCACTTTGTCTATTTGTTTCAGAAGCTGTGCTGTTGGTGGTTCCCCATAAAGTGCTAGGCTTGCTGGGTGAAGCGGCTGATTGATGACAGGGGTAAGTGCTGGCATCATACTTTAAGACTGGCTCATTTATCTTTGGGGGCAGTGGCCTGGAGACAACGGCCTCGTTGAGTTTAGGTAGGGGCTGTGTTGGAAGAGAGGCATGAGAAGTGATGTGTTTATTATTTACCATCTTCACCGAATGCTGTTGAGGCGATTGTGTTACCGTACTGTAGAGGGGGTTAGGTGGATTGTGGCTGCCGGCCACACCGATGGTAGACAAAGAACTTACGGGCTGATGAGGAACCACTGTGGGATGCTGGCTGTGTACTGGTAAACATCCTGTTCTGTGTAAGGGGCTGTGCTGCTGCTGCTGTTGCTGGTGGGGGTGCGGGTGGTGGGGGTGTTGCGGTTGTTGGTGAGCTGCTACGAGGGCGCCTTGTATCGGGGTATGCTGCAGCATAGAATTGGGCATGGCGTGCTGTGGGGCAGGTGGCACGACAGCATCAGGCATCGTATTCGGATTCTGAGACGGCGAGGGAGGTACAACGGCAGTATGGAGCAGAGAAGTGGGCTGATGCGCATTCGCGATGATGTTGCTGTGCATCTGAGAATGCGGTTGCTGAGGATGTAGCACAGAGTTAAACGGCTGAACGGGGGGATAATGGTGAGCAACAGGAGCTGCATGGGCTGCACCAGTCATTTGCACAGACGGTAGTGGATGACTAGTCAAAACAGTGGGAGTCTGAAGAATTCCAGAATGTGGCTGCGACGGCGAAACTAGCGTTCCATGCATCGCAGCGTATGATGGCTGGGGATGAGACGAGTGCATCACACTCTCATGTATCGGATGAGATGTATGTAATACATTGTCGTGGAGTGGATGAGGGCTCTGGTGGATAGGCGACAACAGAACCCCAGGAAGAGAAGGGACATGAGACTGCGCAATATATTGTTGGGATGCCAAAGGGTCGTGGTGTTGGTAGGAATTCTGTTGGGGAGTTAGAATGACAGTTCCATGCGGCTGGCCTGAATAGTGATGGTGGGGGGACAGGACTAAGTCATGGCTCTGAGGAAGCTGCTGGTAGGTAGGGAGGACAATGCCTTCTTGTGATTGAACCGGTGACGATTGTGACATAGTATGAGGCATTGGTTGCTGTTGCTGAATGTAGGTGGGGTGTATGATGGCACTGTTGGGCTGAATCAGATGCTGGTTGGAAGGGATGAGGACAGTGTCGGGGTTTGGAATATGATGCGAGGGCAAACAGGCATTGGGGGTAACAGGCTGGGTGGAACTTTGTGAGAATGGGTGTTGCATGAAACTTTCGTAGGGGACAACGGATATATCAACGGCACCAGGTTGTTGTGGTAAAGGGTGCACTTTAACCATGTTCGGTTCACTCACAACAGAAGTTCCTTGAGGATGAGCAAGCATGTCTGCCCCGGTTTGCAGAGATTGAGTATTAACACTGGCCACTATCATTAATCTCTCTAAAAATCAGAAGAAAAAAAAAAATACAAAAATCAATAGCTTTCAAAAATATAAAAAGAAACAAAAAAATGAATAGTTTTTACATTTATATTCATACAATTATAAATCAATTTCAATTAAACATGCAAAATTAGTTTGAGATTTGGGAAACAATTATTATTGCAAAGTTGAACAAAAACAGAACAAAAAGTAGTTTCCTTCAGAAGTCAAGGAAGCTATGGGCTGGTATGTAACCCTGGACTCTGTAGTATAAACCCTTTCGTTACCAACCCGGCTGAAACTAGCTCTGGCTCTGTACAAATGTCTTGATTTTATAAGTTTTGAATAAAAATCTTTCACCAAACCTTAGTCACAATTTAGGTTCCTAACACTAGCTTAATGATAACTAAGTTATTTTACTAAATTCTTTCTTATATTTAAAATAATTAAAAGAAACACAGAGCATCTCAAAATAAATACAGTAACAAAAGGGTTTAAACAGATGACAGATAAATCTGCACCTACACCACAGGCAACGTGAAATAAAGTGACTTGCTCAAGGACAAAACGCGCCACCAGGAATTGAACATACAACCTTAAGCTTGGGAGACAAATAGCCTAACCACTAAGCCCACACACACACAAGTTCAATATGTTCTGAAATTGTCATCAAAGATGTGCTTAAATTTTTCTAAAATTGAATAAAATAATGATAATACACACACATTTGTACATGAATAAAATGAATGATAATAATGTAATATATATAAAATGTAAAATATTTTGGTGTGAATATATATACACCCTGTCAATATATACACAGGCATACCTCAGCTTAAGTCGTTCACGATTATACATCAGTTTTCAAAAAAAAATATATGGAAAAATAAAAATCAGTAAAAATCAAGTTGAATCGTTTTACTCGAATTTACATCTGTCCGCCATAAATAGAAAACCATCAAAAGCACATAAAATCATGTTACTGTACAATAAATAAGAATAAAAGCATATTAAATCATATTAAAATACATACAGTAAATGTTAAGATACACACCATAAAGTAGTGTAGCTTAGTGAACGAAATCATGAAATCACCAAATTGTATGTACGTAATTGGTAAATTTAAAATAATTGGGGTTTTTTTACCACTGCGAAATAATAATAATTACTGAATTTGTTTTTTAAGCTTAAAAAAGGCTTTTATTTTACATGTCTTATTGTAAACTGCATTCATAAATAAAGCGTCCGCAATGTACGGTAAACACTGCCAAATTGTATTCGTAAATTTAGATTACTTTTTTCTTTTACTGTACTGTATTAAAAAATTAAAATTATTTGTTTGTAAGCTTAAAATGGGGTTTTGTTAACCATGTATTATTATCAGTTTAGCCTAGAGACAAGTTAATTTGACTGAAGTCGTGTCTCCTGGAGCCAATTAACAACGTAGGGTGAGGTATGCCTGTATGTATATATATATATATATATATATATTATTGTTTAATGTCCGTTTTTTATGCTGGCATGGGTTGGACAGTTATAAATATGTAGTGACAAGACTGACGTGAACAACTAACAACTATTTAACACAGTCAGGTTCTGTTGATGATAAAGAAACAAGAATTACAAACTATAAATACATGCAGACACACACACGCACGTATTGAGTGCTCCGTCTTCACAGAGGACCGCTTCTTCGTTGTCAATGGCATTTCTTTCTTTCCATTCATAACCTTTCAGATGACTATTCAGACCTGGATGGCTAGAAGCAGAGGGGTCAGGCAAAAATTGCAACTTACTGTGTATTCTGCACGCATTGCCACTCTTCCATCACAATAGGACTTTCAACAGATGGGATGACAAATGAGGTCATCATTTGTACATCATTGGATTACAGTGATAAATGCTTCAACAACACAAGTACCACTTTCTGAGTCTCCATAATTAGTACCCAGTGACAGGGCGAAATTAAATGACCAGTAATCACTTAAAACCACACATTACATCAGAGCGTCCCTCACCTTGAAGGATGCTGTGACAACAGCTAGAGGAACCTTACACTTTGAGTAAGGGGTACCTTACATCAATCAAGGGTATTTCTTCATCCTTGCACTCAGATGGCCAGTTATCATGTAGCTGGGACCCTGACAGGTGCTATTACTCTGGGTCCAAGTAAAATTGGGAATAAGAGTGGCTACAATGTGGTGTCACACTTTTCAAAACTTTGGAACTCCCATTCTTAGATGTACATACACACACACACATATAAAAAGGGTAAGATCCAAGGATCTGAGTGTAGGAAGTTTGTAAGCTTCAAGCAGTGTGTGGCAGCAGGTATAGAGAACAAACAGTGGACAGTGTATGATAAGGAACAATAACAGCTTATTAGCATTGACAGTTACATACTTTTTCCCATATCAAAGCTTCAAGGAAATTTGATAAGTTGATATATAGCTCACAGTTAGCAACAAGAGCTGCTACAAATGCAAATAAAAATCCAAATTGAGGGAGTGGAACCAGTAAGATGCACACTATATGTTTCTTACCTAGCTGAATCTCTGATGTAATAGTTACTCAATGATGGATGCTCGACGTAGCTAACCATCAAGCTGAGAATACTTTAATCAAATGAAGGTTACGTAGTCACTCGGAATTTCCAAGTTAACTCACTGCAGTGAGTGAACTTGGAAATTCCAGGCGACTATGTAACCTTCACAAGTGTGACTCCACTTCTGCTTTATTTTTTTGAAGAATAATTAACTATTGAAAATTTTGAACCCCAGCACACACACACCGTACCACACCAACGACACAATTTGTGGAAGAAGCATAAAGTTCTTGGAATCTGTGCCAGAAGGACGAATGAGATTTCAGACTTCCATAATGCCAGTAGATGGATGGTAGAAAAGATCAGAAAGGAATTGGAAGATATAGGATTTGACTACAAAGAGGCAGCAGAGTAGAAAACCGGTGATTGACGATATGATGCCAGAATTTGTTGCTGAAATTCAGGAGATCATCAACAATGATCCCAGCAAGTCAATGCATGCCATTGCAAGGGAGAAAGGTGTGGATGAAAAGCTCATCAGGTTGGTGGTGCATAAGGATATTTGCTACTTTTTATACAAGATGAGGAAGGGAGAATTTCTATCCAAGGCAATGCAGGACAAACTACTCCAGCACATTAAAGAAGCTGATCGACACGTTGCAACACCCAATGGAGCTAGATATGCTGTGGTTCTTCTCTGACAAGAAGAATTTCTGCCAAGACAGGAAGATCAATTCCTAGAACAACAGGAGGCTCGCTATCTCACTCAAGGACATGCCCAGAGTGATGCAGATGAAGTTTCCAGTGAAATGGTCTTCAGTGTCATCAGCAGTAAAGGTGATTTTATGTCACCCCACTTCTTCCCTGAGAACCTCAGGCTGAACACTGATGGCTACATTCATGTTCTGAATGAGGTGAAGCCCTGGATTGACTGAGTAGTTGCAGGGAGAACGTACATGTGGTAGCAAGACTCTGCAGTCTGCCACACCAGCGGAAGACCCAGACCTGGCTGTCAGTGAATTTCTTCAATTGCACATTTGACCTCCCAGCCTGCATGACTGCAACCCCCTTAACTTCTTTGTGTGGGGTACAGCAGATTGAGAGACCAACAAATCTAGCTGTAACATTTAATGTCCGTTGTCCATACTGGCACGGGTTGGACGGTGTGACCAGCGCTGGCAAGCTGGGTGGAGCTGCCACCAGACTCCAGTTTGATTTGGCATAGTTTCTATTTCTGGATCTCCTTCCTAATGCCAACCACATCACAGAGTATGCTGGATGCTTTTACGTGGTGTCACGAGTGCTTTTACGTAGCACTGCCATGAGTGCTTTACACAACCTGCAGGATACGGGTCTTCTTGAGTACAGCCAGATGCTGAAGGCTAAGATTACCAGGGCCTTCAGGGTTCTAAAACAGGAGATATTGATGAAGGCCTGAGGCCGGTTCTGAGGTTGCCCAGAGGCTGTCAATGAAACCAAATACAGCTTCATTGAGTGAGATTGACAGAACATGTCATGAAGACAAACTGACCCAAATTTGAACTCCAAAAATTAAACAGATTTATTTTTTCCTGAAACAGTCATCATGCAAACAAATACCGTCCACACCCTGTATATGTATATATATATATATATATAAGTTAAAAAAAACACAAAAAAACAACAAAGTGAGGACGTGATATGGATAGTGTTATTGGACGCTCGGGAAAGGAAAGAGAGTGTGTATGACGTTTCGGGCGTAGCCCTTCGTTGGAAAGATGGAAAGTTCGGAGAATGGAACAACGGAGAAAGAGGAAAAATGGTACCGATGCCCACGAGGTTACATTGTGAAAGGACCGGAAGATATATATATATATATATATATATATATATATATATATATATATATATATATATATATATATATTACACACACACTCACATTATATAAGTACACACACACACACATATATATATATAAATATATACACATACATACACATATATATAACATTAATGTGGGCAGCTGGGTGTAATATAAACCATGTAAACAAAAATTTAGTTCTCACTGATTGTTACTGTTAAGTGCTACAAGCACATATATTGCTAGAAGTAGCAATTAAACCACTTATAGTTGTGAAAAAGCATATTTATATATACTAACAAAATAGTTATCTATCCTGTTAGTATTTATTAATATGCTTTTTTGCAACTATAAGTGGGCTAACTGCTATTTCTAGCAATATATGTGCTTGTAGCACATACAAGGCGTTAAATGATGAAGATTATATATGTGTATATATATATATATATATATATATATCATCATCATCATCATCATCGTTTAACGTCCGCTTTCCATGCTAGCATGGGTTGGACGATTTGATTGAGGACTGGTGAAACCGGATGGCAACACCAGGCTCCAATCTAATTTGGCAGAGTTTCTACAGCTGGATGCCCTTCCTAATGCCAACCACTCAGAGAGTGTAGTGGGTGCTTTTACGTGTCACCCGCACGAAAACGGCCAGGCTCGAAATGGTGTCTTTTATGTGCCACCCGCACAAGAGCCAGTCCAGGGGCACTGGCAACGATCTCGCTCGAAAACCCTACAAAGGCCAGTCAGGCGGTACTGGCAACGGTCACGCTCAAGATGGTACATCTTATGTGCCACCCGCACATATATATATATATATATATATATATATATATATACATATATAAATACCTATCTCTACACACACATAAATTTATATATATACACACACACACATAAATACATATATACATGTATACACACACACACACACAAACACACACACACACAGATATATATAGATGTTGCATAAAGAAGTGCCAATCTCTCAAAGTGGATGGAACATGTGGAAGTGGGAGACATAGGAAGACATTGGATGAAGTATTGAAAAACGACCTCAGGAAGCTGAACCTTTCAGGAGAGATGACAAAGGTGCGGGGTACCTGGCATCTGGCTGTACTCAAGAAGACCCGTATCCTGCAGCAGAAGTGTTAAGACCAATCCTTCAGGTTGTGTAAAGCACTCATGGCAGTGCTACGTAAAAGCACTCGTGATGCCACGTAAAAGCACCCAGCATACTCTGTGAAGTGGTTGGCATTAGGAAGGGGATCCAGCCATAGAAACCAAGCCAAATCAAACTGGAGTCTGGTGGCAGCTCCACCCAGCTTGCCAGCGCTGGTCACACCGTCCAACCCGTGCCAGTATGGACAACGGACATTAAA